>NW_026534348.1:21548345-21559852 GCF_026225885.1 Hylaeus anthracinus | reverse complement strand
TTAATAGATATTCTCATTCAACATCCTAAAGGTACTTTTGGATAACCCTGTATAATAAATAAAAACATTTTTGCTTTTTTTGTTTAAGGCAGAAATTGGACATGCCTAAATACATACTTTTCCACGTATAAGTTTGTATGAAAACAAATTATTTGTTATCAGTAGACTGCGAATCTTTATGCATTTATAGAAAATTTGAATGTGCAAGAAACTACAAAATGCAAACGATATGCAAGAATATAAAAAAGATTGAAAGTAAAGTTCATGTTTTAATATTTGCAGAATAAAGTAAATTTCTATTTAGGTTCAATTTTTATAGTGACGTTTGTGAATATTTTATTTTGCATAAAGATCCGCAGTCTAGTTATCACAAAATATCGAATAAAGGACCCTGCAATTTTCATATAAGTCCGCTTAATAGGTTTTTTAAAAATTCGTTAAAAAAAATGCCTCATTTTCAAGGCTCCGAACCAGCCTCTTCCGTCAACTTGTACAATGAGTTGGTTTCTTGCAGCTTGAATGGAAAAGTTTAAAGGATCAAACATTGAGATATAGAAAGAAACTTGTGAAACGACTTTACTCGTTTCCAGGTTTTTTGTATTCCCGTGGATTGCACCGATGGCGACTTTATCCGATCCTTTTTTTTCTTTCTTGGAGCGATTATCAGTGTTATTTCATGGTCACACGTGGTGCAACGAAATCCGAGGTCAAACCAGCTGAGTAACCGGTCGAGGGGAGACGAGAAGTCGCGTCGAGGCTCTCTCTGTTGCTTTATTTCGGTGCAGGCACGTGCACCAACGTTCGCAGTAATCAGGTCATCGCCTGCATCGATCGCGTCGCCAACCGGTACGAGTTGCACACGTGTTATTCACAATCGAGACACGTTACTTTTATTTTGCCGTTGGATGTTTCCTTGTTCTTTGTCGTTGGTCCCGTGACGATTAAAAATAAACCCTGTCAGTATTCTCGACGCGCTACAGTGGTCCAAATCGCTGAAAACACGAACTAAAATCATATTAAGAAAAAAGGAAAAAAAATATTACGCTAAAGAACTCAGTTTTTGACCGAATATACAAGACCGTCCCCCTTGACAATGGAAAATTTCTGTCAGTACGAAATTAAACTGAGAATTCTGGAAATTTTGGCCACAGTCGTGAATACTAAATTATTTCGTAACAATAAAACCTGCACTGAATCAAAAAATATGTCCATACACTTGACTAGAATTTCTAAATGAATTTATGACATTGTTACAACGTATTTATAAACAGTTCTCCGTAGGAGATTGTGATCCGAACCAGTGCTTCTCAAACCTCATTTTGTGTCAATAACAGAAAATTTTTAAGCAAATTTCCTATAATAGAATTATGTTCTCATTATGTAAATTAATTAAAAACTGTCTTTATCAAAGCAATGGACAACAATAACGATATATAATAAAAAGCTACCATACAAATGTTTTTACTAAAGTTATTTGATGCAAAGGAACAATTATATTACTACACTGCGGATTTTATTCATTTATGGCATACACTAATACGGAAAGCATACAAAAATATGGTTAATACATGTAGAATATATTCTATTAATTAATACAATAATATTAATATTTCGTTTTGTACGGTTATATTAAGCATATATTTGTCATATTCGCTTCTATTATAAATGCATAAAATCAGTAATTTATATATTACAATAAATAATCTTGTATTATAGGTCGGTGATTTTGTCTAAACAAATGCTAATTATCTATTAAAATATGTATAAGGTCCCGTTTAAAAAACTTAATTTGCTGGTTAAATCTCCCCCATTTCACTCCCATATTTCACTTACAACAAAATTATTAACTTTGTACAATTTCTCCGTTTCAACCAAATAACTTTTGTAAAATCATTTTTTTTTTTATAGCTTCATCACCACATGAGATATTCAACCATTCCGTTTTAACCCTTTATTTACCGAATTTGGTCTTATATCATCTTGTAGAGTAGTCTTTAACAAGCTTCCAAAAGATATAAAGCTTGTGCTGTCATCCAACAATTAAAAACGAACTTCATAGAAGTGGACTTGAAAGTCACGATGGATTTCAAAGCGTTTAATTAATACAGTACCACGAGAAAATTAACGGGACGAATAAGTTCCGCCAGTAAATAAAGAGTTAAACGAAATCCTCTGTAGAATAGGAACCATCAATTATTAATTTGCGAAGCACGGCTAGAGATTTTTGTCTCGGAACTAGTTCAACTTAAAGGGAACCGCTCGAAAGAACAGTAAATAGAATAGAATACTGAGAATGACTAAAAAATAGCAACAGTTTTAAGCGGGTCTAAGAAATGAGAACTGTTCTAAAGGATACAAATTTCATGGATAAAAAAATTTATTATGTAAACACCCCTTCGGGGATATTAATGCATATCCGTACGTTTCGTTTAAATAAAAATCACCGTTATTTACGATCTCAATATCTTTTAAAATTAAAAAAATGTGTCATCAAAATGAGATAGCATATTTGGATATCAAAATCGATTTGCATATAAAAATTGCTTTAGTTCGTGTGTATTCGATTAAAGTAAAATAAATTCCTATAAAATTCGTCTCCCAAGAGGTTAAAAATGCAAGAACTTTCTGCATCAGCTGATATTTAGAAATAATCAAACAAAGACGATGTCAACGAGATCAATTTGCAAGTGAAGAATTTTTTTTTTACAGGGAAATGGTATGAAGAAACTACGAATATTGTATACTTACTTAATAAAAAAAACGAGAGAAGGGCACGTGTTGTATGCAGTCATTAATGGTATTATTTAATACTATGCAGATTGTAGCACTGAGCTTCATGCATAGTGAGTAGAAAAATCAAGTATAAGTATTTCTACTTCGTTACATAAGTTGGTTACTGCACACATGTGTTATTAAAATTAGTTGATAGGAACATGTGCAGCGCGTGTCTGAATTTGTAATTTAACCATGTGAAAAGATAAAATTTTGTTCTTGGAATCAATGAGTCATTCCACGTGAAATCGTGACCACACTTTCTGGATATATTACAATTTTTAACGATATTTGAACTTATGTTTAAAGGAGCAAGCATATTTGTGAATATTTTTGAGACCCAGAAAATGTTCTGATAATCAGTTTTCTGGTATTCGAGGAAAAGTTTCTTAGTCCATGTTTCGAAACGTTTCTATTTAAAGATACGGTTATATTAGGTTATCCCATAAGTTTCTTTCGTCTTATTAATAATTAATTCATACACAATATTTTATGTTGTATGTTACATTACAAAATTGTGTACAATTCATTCCGCTCCATTGCTGTTGCAGTATCAATGTCTAAGGAATTAGATTGTCTAACTTCAAAAAAGTAAAAAAATTACGCCAAGTACATGAAAAAGTGGTGGACTCAAGGAGTTATCATTGAAAAATAGAAGATCCCCATAAAAAACTACAAGAAAATAGAAAAAGATGTGAAATCGAAATAAGCTGCCAGATGATTTGCCTAGATTTTCGTGGCCTGGAAGTCAATTGTTTGGCGTGGCCAGGCAAGGTCAAGATGTCGATGAATAAGAATTATTTTAAAACGCAAAACAATAAAATGAAACATTAAAATAAAAGTGTACTCATAATATTGTCAGAGTTTTAAATTGACAAATTATCTGAAATTCTGTGAGAGAGAAAGTATGAGTATTGATGATCTAAGAATGCCTTGCCTGGCCACGTCAAGCATTTGCCTATAATAATATATATATATATATTATAGAATGTCGACGTTACTTAGGATTAAGTAGGACACTTGTTAGACAAAAATGAATTTCATGTGTGAAAAATATAAACGGTTTCTGTAAAATTAATTACCTTAAATGTATGCATAACATGATCACTAGACTGCGGATCTTTATACATTTTAGGAAATATGAATGTGCAAGAATCTACAAAATGAAAATAACATGCAAAATTATAAAAAACATTGAAAGTAAAGTTCATGTTGTAATATTTGCAGAATAAAATAAATTCCTATTTAGGTTCAATTTTTGTAGGCACGTTCAGGAAGATTTTATTTTGCATAAAGATCCCCAGTCTAATGATCACTTTTACATACAAATTTGTTGCAACATCAAATACAACTTGTACAAAAAAAAAAAAAAAAAAAAAACGAAATTATTTTTGTACTAATCTAATACATTATCAGTGATAACCAAAAGAGCAATAAATATACAGTTGAAATTATCTTCCCGAAATATTCTAAAAATACTTGCTGCATATCGAGCGTATGAAGAGCACACGTGTGTCCTGTGGTCAAGGTGTGAAACACTGCCTCGTGGCGGTTATTATCAGATATTTACGAGTGAAAGTCTCGTCTGCTAGTCCTTCGTTTATAAATAATTTCCCTGGTAACAAAGCAAAACGACTGGTAGCTTACTACTACTACTACTACTAATAATAATAATAATAATAATAATAATCGAATCACAGCGAGCTATTTCCGTGCGGTCTCGTAACACGTTCACCTTTAGACGATAATCATTAACGTTCGTACATTGTCGCGATCGCAGCATCACAGTTTCATGCATTATCGATGTTCATTTGCAAAGTGACGCCTCGATGAGCCGATCACGTGGAACCGTATATTAATCTTCGATGAAACCAATTTCGCGGATACCTCCGCGTAGCAAATCGCATTGTCGCCGCGTATTTAGGTCGTCGATTGGGCCTCCCTTCATTAAATTACGCAGATGGCTGGTATGTCATTGCATACATAGCTGACAGAGCAATTACTACGGCCGATAGACTCCGGTCCATGGTACGAGAATGCATATGCGTTTCTAGCTTTGGCGTTTTTATTAATTGATCGAACGCGATGAATATGAAAACAATCGTGCTATTGACCGACGAAAGAAACAAAACAAATAATTATTTATATTGAGCGTAGAAATTAATTCTGTGCTTTTACATTTAATCGTTTGTAGCCGTAGTTAAAGTTTTTTTATTTGTCATTTAGATATGTTAAATTACCAAGTTCTCAACTCAATTTCAATGAATTTACTTATACATGTAATCGAAGTCTCAACCTGATGGCCATTACAATTTATCTCCACAAAGTGGGTCAAGTAAGAATGACAAGTCATCGCCCCGTAATCAACGCGTTTCAAGAATTACGTCAAAGGGAAAAAACGAAGGTAAATGTTTACTTAAGGGATGCATCTCCGATGACCTTGACCTTGACATATGTTGTCAAGGACACGCTCTTGAGTAACATCCAAGAAGTTTTAGCCGTCGCTCGTTTTTTATTAAGAAGCTATTTGCATATAAAAATCGTACATTACATACAGGGTGTTCTAAAAATGTTGTAGCACATTGAAAAAGGTGGTTCGGGAGATGATTTGAAATAACTTTTTCCTTAGCGAAAATGTTGTCCGAGGCTTCGTTGAGGAGATATTAACGGAAAATACTGACCAATCGGAGCGCGAGTATGCCGATGGAGCGCTCGCGGTAGCGTATCAGCACGGCCGCCTAGCGCGTAGCCACGTCTACTCCAACGGTATACTCGAGTTCTGATTGGTCGGGGTTTTCTGTTAATATCTCCTCAACGGAGCCTCGGACAACATTTTCGTTAAGGAAAAAGTTGTTTCAAATCACCTTCCGAATCATCACTTTCAAGGTGTTACAACATTTTTGGGACACCCTGTATAAATTTGAACCGTTGTAGTGTGTTTACAGAAAAATTAAACAAAAAAAAGCGGCCAAATATTAGAAAATACTTTTGCAAATATCTCGGAAACTAAAACTGACCGCCACATACATATACCATTTTTGGTCATTTGCAGGTCATAGTGTAACACATTATTGTACTCGTCTTGACGTCAGCTACAATCTCATGATACTGAAAATATAGGATGTAATCCAAAAATTAGCGATGACCTTCAAAAAACCTTGAAAATTACAAAATTCGGAAAATTTTTTTTATATCCTCATATTTTCCCCCTTAAATAGTACAACTTTTTCCTCTAACGTTTTCTTCTATCTTTAAGTCGAACTGAGATAATTAGGTGTTCTGTTTCTCGTGAATCACCCGGTATAGGGAAAAGTTGATCAAAATGATGCCTTTAACAACATATGTCAAGGTCAAGTTTATCGGACTGTACGTATACGCACAGTCTAGTGTAATACTCATGATTACACTGCGGATATTTATGCATTTATAGGAAATATGAATGTGCAAGAATCTACAAAATGAAAATAACATGCAAAATTATAAAAAACATTGAAAGTAAAGTTCATGTTGTAATATTTGCAGAATAAAAGAAATTCCTATTTAGGTTCAATTTTTGTAGGCACGTTCCCGAAGATTTTATTTTGCATAAAGATCTGCAGTCTACTCATGATACATTTTTATTAATAACTTTTTAATAAAACGCGAGCGACTGTTAAAACCTCTTAGATGTTACTCAGGAATGTGCCCTTGACACCATATGTCAAAGTCAAAGTCACTGGAGATGCCTCCCCTAAAGTAAACATTTACCTGATATTTGCTCGTATGAATAAATGCATCAGGTTAAGATTTCGGTTATGTATTTAGATTTATTGTAACGGAGATCAGGTTGAGGGCTGAAAAGTTAAAAATAAATAGTAAGTGAATATTTTTACTTAAATTAAAGTTAAAAATGTGTGAATATAAAGACAGAATTAATTTCTTCACCTAATATAAAAATAGGATAATCTAGTTTAAGAAAATAGTGTAAATTACATAGCGAGCCACTGACGAGATGATGGATAAAAGTATTTCATAAGTCTAAAAGTAGAATGAAGGATGCAAAATGACGTAAAGTATGTACATGATATAAAAACAGAGTCCCGCGTTTGGACACGTGTCGTGATGTCAAAGTGTGAAAATACAGCGACGATATCAAGATAGAACTATTAAAAAAAAGAGTTACACATAACACGGTTCTAAAAAACGAGTTACACGTGCGAACCTTTCAAGATAAAACTTGAGAGTGCACTTATTTGATAATGCGTTAGCTGTACGATACTGCAGTGGAGTCACGAGTGCAAATCTAGGGGAAGTGCAAGGTCTTTGTCGAAGGGCGCACGTGTCTCCTCCTTCGTCATCAACGCTGTATTTACGTCTGCACACACGCGTTATAGTCGAACTTAACGGTAGTTTTCCAAGAATTAGTCGTGACTCAACGCAATGACGCTAAATGTATAGAATACTATGCAAAAATTTACGTTTCTACGCGTCCATGCTGGTCGAAGCTACATGTAAACGCCAATTTCTCGTCGAAAGTAAGCGTTTCACTCTAGTTAGCCAAATTTAAAATAAAATGGGAAACAACGCCATAAAATAATATTTCAATTCTCAGAAGTAAAATAGAAATTATTTTGAAATTCATGAATTAATAAGTATTAGGTGTAAGAAATAATTTTGTGCATTTACATTCAATCGTTTATAACTATAGTTTATGTAAAAATATTTATTCGACATTTTGTTATGTTAAATTACCAACCTTGTAAAATTTAAAACTGATTTCCATTGTAATGAGTCTA
Organism: Hylaeus anthracinus; assembly: GCF_026225885.1. Classification (NCBI taxonomy): domain Eukaryota; kingdom Metazoa; phylum Arthropoda; class Insecta; order Hymenoptera; family Colletidae; genus Hylaeus; species Hylaeus anthracinus. The sequence continues at coordinate 21,552,305 of NW_026534348.1, read as the reverse complement.
TACAATACATATGTTAGCGATCGGTCGATATATTGGTTTTTCGGAGACAGCTGATCTCTCCGTTGTTTCGGTCAATGAGCGGTTCTCGAAAGGTGGTTACCATCGGTAACGCATGAATGGGGCAAGCAACCTGACGTTGCATTGCTATGATTGGTGATATATGCCATATTATATTAAACATTAGAATAAATGTTCTAGAAAGATCTGGCCACGGAGTGGGGAAGGCTTGTCCTTCTGGAAAGAGGACCGTGTTGAACCGCACGGCACTTACCCCAGAACTGTTAATTCGAGAAGACGCGTTTATTATTTTAATATTTCTAACACATACATATAAGTCTCAACCAGATTACAACTTGTACATACTTGTTTAGTCATGTATTAGGTTGTCCCAAAAGTTTCTTTCGTTTATTAATAAGTAATACATACACAATATTTTATGTCTAATGTTACATTATTGAATTGTGTACGATTCATTTTGCTCCATTACTATTACAACATCAATATCTAAGAAATTAGATTGTCTATTTATATAGGCACTCCCACACAAAATAATTGAGTGGAAATTACGAAAGAAATTTTTGGGACAACCTAATACAACTTATCTATCCGTACGAAGTTCGACAGATTAGCTGACAAATTTTGCATATTACTGTTCTTCTAAAAGGTTACAATAGTATTTGACAATTATTACATGTAGAAATTATTTTTCTATTTTTGTTTTATCCATAATTCTAATTTAGACAGAAATATTATGTGCCACTTTGTTACATCAAAGTATCACTACAGCAATGAATCGCACAAATTGCATTGAAAATTGGTTTTACAACAATACGTTCTCGCTTGGAATGTGTGACTGAGGTAAGATTACAAGTTGCATGGTTTTTCTTTATAAATAAATTTACCTTAGAAAAGTATGGAATGAATTTCTACACCTAATAATTATAAATTAAAATTATAGTCCCTTTGAGAGTAAACACAATTTATATTTCTATTATTCAGTCATATTTTGGAATAATATTATTTGAAACTGAGCAAAATATCGAGTTATTTACATTCTGTTTCAAACATTGATGTTAAATTAATAGTTTCATTTTAGACCATTTAACATTTAAACTTCACTTATAGTATCATAAGATATAGAAAGATTGCTACAGCAACTTTCAGAGTTAGTAGTAAGTAATTAAAGGAAAATGTCTGGAACCTTGGACAGAAGTAAAATTTTGTTTCATCGGCTTAAATTCCTTTAAACGAATAAAAATGATATAATAATTATATAAACAAGTTACTATACGTTTCATATTTTTCTGTATATTTAATTTCACTGTACAATGATACACGTTACGAACAAACAAATAGCTATAATTTAATTTGATATTACTATTAAAATTAAAAAATGACTATACACTTTTATTTCACTAGTTAACAATAAATATGAGTGGAAATGGAGAGATAAACAAAATCTAAAAGTGGGCCACACGAGCTAAAAAAGATTGGGAAACACTGTCCTAGAAAACTGAGCGTTCAATGTAAACACTTTAATCACCGAATCACAATTTGAGAATAGAAATATCTCCGCTGGGCTATTATTTCGTTCCTTGTCTCATATACACGTTCATTATTTTCAAAGTTGTCTTTTCGGACAAAATAATGCATTTATAGGAATTTATCGCAAGCAAATGTTAACTTCAATAATATCGATCGTACCAGGTGCAAGAAGTGAGTGTTATGTCGCAAGTGTAAACAATGAATGTGATATGTGTCACGCCTTACACTTAGGTAACTTTTATATGTATATACCATTATTATTAAGAAAAACCATCATTTCTCTTAGCTGTCTACACTTTATTTGACAATATGCATTATATACGTATAATGCAATGTATTTAGTAATGTTAGTTATAAAATATTATATCGGGAATTAAAATATAATAAATTTATTCAATCGAATATTAAGTGGAATAAAAGGAAATGTTATTTTTCAGTATTCGAAGCAGACGGAATAATATATCGTACAATTATTTGATTTCGTTGTTATTTCAAATTCCTATTTCTCCAATCCAAAGGTTTTACGTTTATTTATTATACTACCGTGAGAACTACGGATTTTAAGCATTTATGATGCAAGTGAATATGACAAATATAATATATTTAGTATATTATACTGAACATAACAAAAATGTGTAGGTACTACTGCAAAACGAAATAATAATATTATTATATTAATTAAGAGAATATGTTCTACATATGCAATATATATGTTTTCGTATGTTTTTCCTATTGGTGCATACCATAAATGCATAAAATCTGCAGTTTAGTAATAATTCAGCTAAATCTGATATCTCTGTAAATATGCATAATTTTAAAAAAAGGTTCAAACAAATAATATTCAGTTTGATGAGGGCTATCCAGGAAACAGAAAATAAATACCACTTTCATTTCCCTTTATCTTCAAAAAAATTGAAGAAACCCAATTCTTTCCTCTAATAGTGACTTCGAAAAGGAAAATAACGCCCAACAAGACTAATCCCCTGTATCATATAATTATAACAAAAATTAAGCCGATATCTTGTTGAAATGTAATTATTTTTTGTGGTTTGTTTTTCTAATGTGGTAAGTGAATTTGGCATGTGCGATGTTCTATTTCTTTTTTGTAGTTCCTCTGCTGTTCTGCATTGTAAATTCTTTCTTTGTCTATTTTCTTTTTCCTTTTTAATAAACATAAAGCAAGAATTCTATGTGTTTGATTTGTCTGTATTCCTTGCACACTAAGGAACATATCTTCATCAAATTCTAACAGAACAGTTTGTAATGTTTTGTTCTGGGTGCCCTGTATAAAAAATACGATTTTCGACAAATATTAAGTGAACTGAATCGAATCTAACTGTTACTTTCGCATGACTGGAACTGGATCCGATGTGCGCGTGGGACAGGAGAGTTGGACGATGTTGTGCACGGTATAAAAATTTCACCGATACACGTGCTGAACTTACAGTTCAGCGGCACGGTTATATTTATCGTTGCGGCCATTCACGGCCTACCCGGATCGTTACACGTGGAGTGCAACTTTCGTGTGGACGATCACGATTTCTCGTCCTGCTATTAGCAAATCACACGGTGACACGTGTCGCCGTGAAAACACCCAGATAAAAATAACATCGATAGAAACAAATAACTACGATCGCTGTGAAACTTAGCCGCTGAATAACAAAAGTGATAATATAAATTGCGGATCTTTATGCAAAATAAAAGCTTTTTAAATGTGCCTACAAAAATTGAACCTAAATAGGAATTTATTTTATTCTGCAAATATTATAATATGAACTTTATTTTCAATATTTGTTATATTCTTGCATATCGTTTCCATTTTGTAGTTTCTTGCACATTCAAATTTTCTATAAATACATCAAGATCCGCAGTCTACCGATTAATATAGTACACATTTTTTACAGTGACTCTGGTAAATTATCGGTCTATTGAAGTATCTCATTTATGTATCGGAATCTCATGGTTTTGATATGAAAATACTCCAAATGCTGTTTTTCACGGTGCATATTCAGAAAAAATTATGTAAAAGAAAAACAATGGGTATATGGAATGACAGATGTTTGGTTTCGTAATCCTAAAACTATGTATTTTGATTAATTCAATAAAGTTTTATATTGTTAAAGTTGCGTCAAATTATTTTTTAGTATTTGAGCGCAGTATTGCCTATAACTTCTGACAAACAAAATTGATTGTGGGAAATTTAAAGCGATCACCGATAGATGGAATTGGAATGAACACATAAACAACTCGTGTCAAACTAGACCTTGTTTATATGATACGCTTTCGTGCGACAATGCCGAAAGAAAATGTTCTATTAGAATTTTATATGGCTCACCTGCGATTCCAGTTACGTGTTTTGAATATACACGGTTATCCAAAAGTACCTTTAGGATGTTGAATGAGAATATCTATTAA
>NW_026534348.1:21519179-21547945 GCF_026225885.1 Hylaeus anthracinus | reverse complement strand
GTGTCTATTTTATTTTTAAAAAAACTTCCTATAGTCTATTTTGGATAACCCTGTACTTATAAAGTATCACGTTGCTACATTGTATTAAAATGAGTTCGCAATACTTAATTGCAGCGTTGCTCAGATTTCCTGACAAATAAAATTAATTGCATTCTTATGTATACAAAATAAATTTGCGTCACTGTTCAAAGAAAATTGTTCTATTATTGTTTCGTATGTTTAATCTGCGATTAATGTATTCCATTGACGATGAAAAGAACTCCGTAGAAAATATTCCACGACACATCCATCACGCAATACCACGTGTCGAACGCTCTGAGAAAAAGAATCTTATTATTCAGCCCAAGCACGCGGCTGTCGATATCAGAAGCTCATAAGAATGACTGGATTGCCCGCGTGACAGCATTATCGATCGTTTATTACCGTTTCACGAGTTGTCCAAGATCTTGCACGAGATACATTCGAAGTTTATCACTCTCGAAATTGCCACTTAACCGACACGCGTAATCTGCAGCCAGAATTTTAATTACAAACTTAATTACAAGTGCGACTCGCGTCTGCTATCACCGAGTTAGTTCTAGGCGCGAAAAAGTTATCGAATTTTCCGCCTGTGTTTGCGATAAAATTGTTCGTGACTTCGATCACGTAATTATTTTCCACAATACGACCAGAGACTGGGCGAATATTATTCGTATTATAAGTGAAGAAAGGAAACACTGTGTAACGTTTTATTTGTAACGTTTGTTAGATTTAATTTTTATTTAGGTAATCTGTTATTCGTTCGACATCAAATATAATTTTATTTTAAAATTCAATAACATTGATACGAGTTAAATTCCAATTTTTAAAATACATTGCTGATAGAAACATTGTTGCACAGTGTGTTTTAGATTATTATAATTTACGACGGAGATATACATTATACTTATTATGCTTGAAACTATTAGACTCATTCGACGTATGTTATATAAAAGTGAAACATTATACAATAGGAATTTGCTTTGTATTTTAATGGATATGTGGGTGTACGATTGAAGTGTAAGAAACATTACCAAATACAATCAGAAGCATCGAAAGTTTTCGTTAGTGAAAATTGCATAGATGAGTTTATCATTATTTTTGCGATTGATTAAAATGACCATGAACAAAAAAAAATAGGAAAACTATTTTCTTCGTTGAATAATCTGTTTGAATTTACACACATTCTATTAGGTTGTCCCGAAAGTTTCTTTCGTTTTATTAATAATTAATATATACACAATATTTTATGTTTTATGTTACATTACTGAATTGTGTACGATTCATTTCGCTTCATTACTGTTACAACATCAATGTCTAAGAAATTAGATTGTCTATTTATATAAAGACTGCCACAGAAAATAATTGAATGCAACTCACGAAAGAAACTTTTGGGACAACCTAATATTATAGTTTGAGACTTAATACTTAAATTTTAAATAGTACAAAATAATAATTGATACAGTCCTGCTACTATAATTCCTATATTAATAAAGAGAACAAGTTAATAATGGCACTGGGTATTTTTACAGAATACACAGAATATTAAAAAAAATAAACAAATGAACTTTTCCGAAAAGAGTAACATAATACATAAACATGTTTTTAGAAGTATCATATCATGTATATGTATTATATATTATTAATTCTAATTTATGAAATAAAATCCTATTCAGGATATTTTCAATGTAAAATGAAAGCATTGTTTAAAAAATAATCAAATTTTTATTATACCATGTAATATTTAATCTAAACAACTAATTTTATTTTACTACCTGCATTAATGTATTTATGATATTGTTGTGATTTTTAAAAAAGGTACCCATTTTTGTAAAAATTCGTATATTCATACACTTTTAAATATTTTTTGAATCCTTTCGAACTATACGCTTCCATTATGAATTATAATGTTTAGCTTTCATCGATACTTTCTACCATTGAAGTAAACCTGCGAGTAATGAACGGAAGCCGTAATGAAATATTTATGAACGCGACAAACTACTGAATTATGATACAATTATGATACAAACAACTCCTGCAATGTTCTTTTTTTCGTTCAGCTCCTATTTGCAAGGAAAACTCTTCGTTGCAACCATCGCGGGCAGCTCTACACGCGGTGAACGAAACAAGGGATCCTGATGACCGGAAATTTAATTTCCCCTCAATTGGTGAAATTCGAAGAATCGGTGATAAATTTTAGAACGCCGATTATGTCAACGTAGACGGACGGTGTTATATAATCGAATTCTGTACACTAACATCTGCGCTTGGTAACAACTATGACAGACGAAAGTGTTAGGCATTTAATTACGTAAAATGATTAATTAGTTTAGCGATATTAATTCGCAGAATGTTATCTTTGTGGTTCTTACTTCTACGATGAACGTGAGTTAACGAATCGACACTTGGTACGCGAGGGCTTCACTGTCTTGTTTATTATATATGTTAAAAATAGGAGTCCATAAATAAGTGTACCTTCGTTGATTATCAAAACAAAAACTTGACATTAACTCAAATTTATTTTTATAATTAGTTTGGCATGCATACAAAGTCCAGGTAAATGAACTTGAATAAACAATTACACGAAATATATTCGTGCAAATCTAAGATTTTTCTCTCGTTTCTTTTAGTAATATTTGACAAATCAATGTTTTCATTAAATTTTACTGTATTATCATTTTTCATTTGCATTCGATGCAACTGTATTAAACTACAACAATTTAATTCAAACAGTTAAATTTTAAATATTGTCGAGTATAACTATGTTTAAAAAAATAAAAATTATATGCTATTTGATGAATCTTTAATAATGTGACAATTTATGCAAACGTAATATCGACATTTTTGCAGTTTTATATCTACTTCACGTTTATATCTTCGTAAAAATAATATTTTCTTTGCGTGTTTCTCCCGGCGCGATAATCGAAATTATATTCAGACCGAGATAAAAGCATTTCCTACAGTAGTCTGAGAAAAGAACTCGTCAAACGCTTGTACAAAAGGCTTCCACATCAGAAAGCATAAACTTCCTCGAATACCACTTTCAAAGCAGTCACGAATACCTTCCGCAATTCCCACACGCGTTTCCTTTGTCAAATAAAAACTTCTTTTTTATCAGTAGCAGCCCCGCAAAACGATTAACGCGTGTTCTTATCGTAAGTTACTTTTATATTTTGTTTCATATGTAACATATTTGTTTCATTTTGTTTCCCTTTCACATTTCACATAATTTTCATATATTCTCGGATTCTTTGAGTTGTCTACAGGCATTAGAATCACCCTTAGCTAATGTTAAGACTAACTCATATATTTTTGAAATAAAAAGAAAATACAATTTATTCAATAAAATTAAATATAACAGTTACGTGAAACTATTTTGGGTCCCATCGTCCCATCGCATTCTGGTATTCAGGGTAAAGAGGAGACAGACAGAGCAGCCAAAATGACTACTTCATCGACTTCCCTCAACATCTCTAAAATTCCATTTACCGACTTGTATGGTATATACAAAAAAGAGGCCAGGATGGTTACCACAGAAACTGTCAAGGAACAGGGGTTACATAAAGGCAAAACATTTTTCCAGACATTTTTTTGCGCTGGTTCTACGTCATGGTTCTCACGCAAAAGACTGAAGAGAAATTTTGTTATAGCAATTAATAGAACGCGTGCTAATCATTACCACCTTGGCAGCTTCAATGGCACGTATAAACATAATAACGAGCAGTAGTTGTAGATGTGGCCAAAGCGATGAGGATTTAAATCACATCATTTGGCAATGTGAATTATACGAAGCTCCTAGGGTTGATCTGCTAAGATCCTTGTATATAAAATAATTTTTTGGAAAAAAAATGTAACCGATTTCAAAATAGGTACAGTGAAAAGTATGAAATAATTTCTAGTTAATTTATATGAATACGCACTAGCTCTAGATATAATTGCTTAAAAGTATGGGAAAACGCAGTGAAAAGTGTGAAATAATTTCTACTTAAACTGCATTGTTATTCACCATCGTTTGATGAATTTGGTTAAATTATTAAATACTTTTGGTAGAGGCGGCAATATTGGTATATAACCAATAGGTTTCATGCAATAACAACGGTTATGAGCAATATACAGGATGACCCAAAAACGTTGGATGTCCTTGAAAAGACTTGTTTCGCGGGGGAGGGGGGGTTGAAACAATTTTTCCTTAGCGAAAATGTTGCTCGAGGCTTCGTTAAGTAAATATTCCAGAAACAGAAACTCGCGCTCTGATTGTTCGGGGGTTTCTGTCAATATCTCCTTAACAAAGCCTCGAACAACATTTTCGTTAAGAAAAAATTGTTTCAAATCACCCCCCATCCCGAAACACCCCATTCAAGGACTTCCAACGTTTCTTGGACACCCTGTATAATTGCAAATGGGATTATCAGGAATATATTTGCAACTACATGTGAAAGGATTGATTACGTTTGGTAAATTCCTTGTCGAGCTGCACCAGAGCGTAGCAATTTCGCACCAACAATGGTTTTATAAACAATAAAAGTTTCCATAAATTTTTGCAAATGGGAACATCACGAATTCATCTATCATGAAATGCGGAAGGTTTCATCGCGCTCGGTAATTTCCTCACCAAGTTACATCATATAATAGGAATTTTGCGATAACAATAGTTATAAACAATACAGAAATTCATAAATTTTTGCATCTGTGATCATTGCGAAAACCTCTCCGGCAGCAAAATGTAAGGGGTTTCATCGATTTCATCGGTTTCAGGCCAAATATACGTGAAATAGTACGCTTTTGCGATAAAAAGTGATATGAAGTGGTAAAAAATAAGACAAGGACAAACGCTTTGCTATGGGACCAAATGGCAAATGCTCTTCCAGATGCAAAAAGTTTCATTCTGATTAGTCCATCCGTCTCGGAGTAAGAAGCAAGACAAAATGTTTCCGTAAAAAAAAAAAGGTAAAAAATGACAAATCGCAAAAAGTCGTGATAATGAGACCACCGGAGGGGGGGGGCATGCTCTACAAGATGCAATAGGATTCATTCCGATTGGTCATTCCATCTCGGCGTAATCGGTGAACAGACATAAAAAAGAAAAAAAGAAAAAAATATACATGACAAATTGAGTAACCTCCTCCTTTTCGAAGTCGGTTAAAACTGGGTTTTCAATTGCCCTTAAACATTGATATATTTATAAGCGAGCCGAACATGAAAGCTTGTCTGCGAATCTTTTCCTTTTTTAATGACTGTTCTATCTATTTAAAAATATAGTCTATTACTTGTACGTTATTTGTATCACCACTGTATTGTAAAAATTGTAAAACGAAATAGATCCTATAGGGTCTTCAGAGCGTTAAATAAATATATATATATATATATATATAAAAATTACGAACTACGTGATTTCCTGGGGATCCACTTTCGAAATATGAAGCAAACCAGAGGACAACATACATGCAAAATTATCCATATTAGTACTCCATATGTATTAGTGCCTGTACCGAAATCAGAAATTTCCTGACAAATCACTTTCGAGATACAAAAGCAAACCAAGGGCCAACTGATACATGGAATCTTGTAACAATTTCGTTGTATTCAATAATAAGCGAGAAAGTGAAACTCTCGCGAAGCTTCATGCGTCATGAAATACAGTGACTCACGAAAGTATTTGAACACTTAGTACGGAATACTTTATTAATTAAAATAACTACATTATATAATATTTACTGCAATATTATTAACACTGTAAGGAGATACGACTCTGCAGATTATATAGGTAAAGTTTCAAACAAATCGAAATATGTAAACAATAGATTTGAATTATTTCTTGTTAAGATAGAGATTGTTGGAGCCACAAAAGTATTTGGACAAGTAATTTTTAAATCTTTAATATTTAGTAGGTCCGCATTTGGCACGAATAATATCCTGTAAGCGAGTGTGCATACTGTTTACTAACATTTCTGTAATACTTGGCGAAATAGAATTCCAAACTTGGAGTATTTTTTCCTTTAAACTTGCCGTGAATGTTATATTACATTTTTGTAATTCTTTCGCCATTATTGCCCATAGATATTCAATCGGGTTAATATCAGGGCTTTGTGGTGGTGTATTATACATATATAATCCATTCCTTACCAATTTTTGCAATGTGCTTAGGATCATTATCCTGCTGAAAGTAAAAGTCTTCGTATATACCCAATTTTCTTGCACTTTTCTTTAAATTTTCTTGTAAAATGTTCGAATATTTGTATTTATCCATTGTTCCTTCTATGAAGGTCAAATTCCCGGTCGCGTTTGCCGCCATACATCCCCAGATCATAACTGAGCCACCCCATGCATCACCGTAGCACATAAGTTCTTTGGTCCATCTCTGTATTTGCTTGTCTCTAAACAAAATTGCATCCGTTTGACCCAAAGACGTTAAATTTTGATTCATCTGAAAATATCACTTTATTCCAGAATACAGAATCTTTACTAATAAATTCTTTGGCGAACTTCAATCTTTTCTTTTTATTAGTATCACTAATATATGGCTTCTTTCTGGGAACTCTGGCATGATAATCATTTTCACATAGCACTCTTCTGGATAATTCTGGATGCACATCTTTATTAAAATTCTGTTTAACTATTGTTTCAAGTTTTGTAGCAGAAAGCTTTGGATTTTTTCTTTATTTCGGGAAGCAACGCTCTTTCTTCCCTTTCGGTTAATTTCTTTGGTTGGCCTGAACGGTATTTATTTTTTAAAGTTCCTTCAGATTTCCATTTTTTAATAATATCATGTATCGTAGATCTATTTATATTTAATAATTTACTTATTTCACCATACGTCTTTCCTTCTTTACGCCACTCGACAATTAATTTTCTCTTACTTTCAGGAATTTCAGATGTTTTAGGACACATGATCAATATCGTACTATCTCACAATGAATGCTAGACTCACACTGACAAATGTATGTACGATGATGACTAACAACAATCAATATTTTTACATTTAGCGACCGAAAAACTGAGTTTCCATTGATTCTTGGAACTCATTCTTGTGTGTTGAAATACTTTTGTGGCTTCAGCAATCTCTATGTTTACAAGAAATAATTCAAATTTATTATTTACATATTTCGATTTGTTTGAAACTTTACCTATATAATCTGCAGTCTCGTATCTCCTTACAGTGTTAAGGGGGTATTATCGTCTAGAAATTTCAAAAATTCGATTTTTTTTTGCATTTTCTTATCATTTGGGGTTTTGAGAAAGTCCCTCTAAAATATTAATTTGAAATTCGTAGAGCTCTCATAGTTACAGAGGCTTAAAGGCGGTTCACTAGTATTAGTGCTAAATGTATAGCAAACTTTAAACGCGTTTTTCTCGAAACAACATTTTTCAAGTCTAACGCACGTTTCTCTCAAAAACTATTGGACCGACTGACTTTTGGTTTTACACACATTTCGAGGGCACCATCGCCTATGGTCTGAACTAGAATTATACCGATAGCTTGAATATTTTAACCCTGCTCTCATATTTTAGTTGACAATTTTCCGGGAAAATTAAACCTTAATTTTCAAACAGCTGCGATTTCGATAAAAAATTTAGTACTTACTTAAGTCTAGTTCAAACGATAACTACATTCATATAGATTGAAAAAAAAATTTGTTTTTTTTTTTGTCTCAGACGACTAGAACCGCCACAGCCTGTACGCCCGATTGAACGAGCGTCCCACACCACAACCTGCATAACAGCGCATAACTTGTATAGATTTCAATGAAGTATTTCATAAAATTTTGTGTTGTTAGTTGAAACGTGTTTTATTATGCATAAAAAAACCCTGGTACTGTAGGCTTGATAGTTTTCGCAAAATTAATTCCTAAAAATTACTGAAAAAAAAACAAACTTCTAGACGATAATACCCCCTTAATAATGTTTCAGTAAATGTAATATAATATATCTATTATAATTAATAAAGTATTTCGTATTGTAAGTATTGAAATACTTTCGTGAGTCACTGTAGGTATACTGGCCCATCAGATTGGGAAGATTAGCGTATTGCAGGTCACTGCATCCTACGATTTACGGTCCAGGCAAACCGCCACGTGCAGCCTATTCCCCACCACTTTCCGTCTTGGAGGCTCGCCAATGAATGCGCAGTATCCCCCACCGCGGTTCCCGCATTGGATGACGATCCTCTCTCACACTACACGCGCGCTCCGCGGTAAAAGGATGGGATATTCCCCGTGGATACACGTGGCCGCTGCTGCCGGGTTCGACGACCTCGACTGTGCGTCCTCACGCAGTGCTTTTCGGTGATGTACCGGTGGGGGATGCGTATGATGTCCCCTTGTTTCCCCCCAGGAGGTACCGACCCTGCTGTCTGGCGACGTTTCCCTCGCGTAGCGACGGCTACTCGACACTCTCCGACCACGAGCACTCGAGCAAATCGTTCTTCAAACGAATTTCGATCGGATAATACCCGATGACTGTTCCGAATTTAATTTTAACAAAGGAAATTCAGCAATCGAGGACACGCTGAAAAATTGGAATTTTTGCAGAAATAAAGATCCAGCGGACCTAATCACAAAGTGCTTTTCCATTTTGGATCAATATTTTTAGAGAATCGCTTTTTTTGTTAAACTATGTTTCTTTTTTGCTCTGATCGCTTCAAATGCTAATTTTTTCTTCACGTTACCATTAAGTCATCCCACAAGTTCATGTCTTAAATTCTGTTTATATTTAATAAAATGTACAGAAATTTTATAGCGATGATGTAATGACTTTACTAAAATGATGGGAAAAGATCGTTGAAACAAGGGATTTTTTCTATAATACTTAAAAGTATGTTATTACATTTTAATTTGAGTAGCAGAACAATAAATGTCACGAACTTGTGAGATTACCTAATATAATGTAGTGAAATTAAGTGGTTTACATTTATTTATCAGATTTTTATTAGGCCACTTATTATAACTGGCACATTTCACGTTCAAGACTAATACTAAAGACTATTACAGGAATGCCGAATACACGAAATTTGAAGAGTCTAAAAATAAGTTGAAATACGATGATTATTGTATGATGAATCAGAAAGTGGAAATTTAGTTGACTCGCGTCGCGTATAGCTGTTGATTTTAAGAATCCATACTTTATGTTTATATCGTTATGTTTATATCGTGGAGGTGCTTTTCGCGAAGCAAAAGTTTCTTTCGCGACTTGCATTCAGCTGTTTTGTCTGACAATGTTCGTGTAAATAGTTTTTCTAATCGTTAAAAACAAACTCTTAACGTTTTGTTAGGATGTTCTACCTCATTTTCCGTACTCTTCAGGTATTGACCAATATGATTACTATTTATTCCTATCATTAACAAATTTTCATCGTGGTAGAAGGTTCAGTTCAATAAATTACATAAAAATGCACAATCTTATATTAGAAGTTATGTCGGACGTGTAAGGATTTAGATTTCTTTAATTTTCTTTAAATTTTAGGTAGTTTTTTTTCTTAAAGTAAGTCTTGATTAGTCCTATTACCATGCTCAAACAAAACCTTGCAGACTGCAATCAACTATCTTATTCCCCTCGCGTCTCTCCACTTTCTCCGGTCGCTCGCTTACCGTAGCTTTATCGTTGGAACTATTTTTGCACGCGCTCTCTTTCCTCCTTTTTGATCCTTACTTTTGCCTCTCGATTGGGGCACGAGCGTGGAAAGAGAAGCACTGATGCACAATGTGTGCACTTTGATCGTGGCGAGGGTTTAAAAGTTCCTGTGAAGTTGCGAAATTAAAGAAATTTAGTGGTTTATTTTATTCTTTATCAAAAAGCACATTGTAAAATGGAATAAAAATAAATATTTTCCGTAGTTTGTACTTAAATGTCTTTATACTATTTTGTATTTACTTTATACTTGTACCACAAAAGAAATTCACAGATTTATTTTATTTATTATTCGATTACTTTATGCACTTACTTTATTTTTCTTCTAAAGATAGATCATTGTATTGGATGTTGTGTTTAGTATAACAATAAAAAGGAATTAATTTTGTATTAAATGGTTTTAGAATATGCTCTAAAAGAACCACGTGAGTTCTCTAATTTTCTTCATACTCGTTCGTATGCACTGTTTTAATACACAACCCGTAAAATTAATAACATGAAACTAATGAATAATCGAATAATGAAAATAGTAATACAATTCTACCTTACGGAGTCAGAAAAAAGTTTTCGTTTATCAAAGTAATCCACAAGGAAACAAAATAGAAATACTGCTCCGCGATATATTTTTCATATCCATCAAATTCATGTCTATATTTAATACGTTTAAATTTTATAAAGAAACAATCGTTTAAACGACATTCTGGTTTTCTATAAAAGTGATAAATACTTAAACCAGCGAATGCCGTATCAGAACTTCAGAATTCTATTAAACTTCTCAGAATAGAAACAAAAACTACAAAAAGAACCACGTACAATAATCGACGAAAAAAGAAAAGAAAAAAAAGGAACATTTCACTCGTTGTATCGAAATAATGCGAACCTTACATTTTCCTTGTAGCGTGGCACAGAATGGAATTTCAATAATAAAAAGACATTACTTAAAAAATGTCTTCATGTATGAATAAGAACTTCCGAAGTATCTGACCGCGATATAACACGTGACAATGGCTGGAACAACGACTTGGCGATATGGTGTACGCACACGGATTCATAGTAACATGAATGAAAGGAATAACATTGCAGCACTATAATCTGCATGCGAGCTAGGCCTTAGATAAGAATTTTGCTATTCCATGACGCAAACGAAACACGTGCGCGAACATGTGGCAGTACTCGAGATACTTTATCTTTTCTTCCCACCTTCTTCGGATGTTTCAAAATAGTCACAAAATCGTAAACTACATACAAGATAACACGTAAAAATAGATTCCAACAATTAAAAGTCTATGTAGAGTGATGTGATATAGCATGCCTAATTGAACGACATGTAAAATTATTTCAAGGGATTATAGATAGTCCAAGATGCTATATTTTATCTTTTGTTTTCAACTCCTTCGAGGGTTTTGAAACAGTCACAAAATCCCAAACTACAGAGTAACTGTTAGATATAAACGGGGGTAGTGGTGAATATAACAAGTTACGCTAATAACCTTCGTTATACATAAGACAAAAATACTTTTATACGAATCGAGCATGCTTGTTACTACTGTTCTGTATGGTACGTGCATTGATACAACTCTTTTTGAGATGAAAGTGATATACAGTGGTAAAGAATAAAACAAGGCCAAATGTTTGTTATGGTACCAAGTGGCAGTGATGCTCTACTAGATGCAACAAGTTTTCATCTGATTGGTCCATCCGTCTCGGAGTAAGAAGTAGTACAACATTTTTCGATTTTTTACCTCTCAAAAAAAAAGTAAAAGCAAAAAATGACAAATCGCAAAATGTCTTGATAACAGAATCAACTGGGAAACGTACTCTCTACTAGATGCAAAAGGTTTCATTTCGATTGGTCAAGCTATCTCGGTGTAATCGGCGAACGGACATAAAAAGAAATACATGTTGAATCGATGTTGACCTCCTCCTTTTCAAAGTCGGTTAAAAAATGACTTATACCAGATAAGAAAGTACGATTTTGTATTAAACCATTTTCGCGCCAACATTAAAGTATACAATGATGGAAAATTCATACAAAAAAAAATTTTAAACAACTTTTTTAACAAGTTAAAGTGATTGTTTTCACCGAAAGAACTCGTTCTTTTTTTCAAACTTGCAGTAATTTCACATTTCACCATTTCTACGGGTTTTTCTTAGTTCACATAGAAGAAAAATGTATGAAAATGAAAATTTCATTTGGTTTTTTTTTGGTGTCAAACCAAAATTACGGTCTGCATCTTTCCCGCCAATAGGTGCTTTTAATTGTGAGGTGCCCTACAAATGTGCGTCGCAGTCGACTCAATTTGAATATTTCTCGTTGAAACAATTTCTACAAACTACTCAAATATCTATGAAAATAGGAGAAAAAGTTCGATAAAATTAATTATTTTTTTCCATCCTACAAAAATTCACGAAAAACCGCTTTTTTCAGACCTTCTAATTAAGGATACCCCCTTAAGCAGTGTCTTATAATTATGTCCAATCGAAATTGTATTATTTTTCGAATAAATTAGAAATGTTTTATAATTTTTCGCAAAATTTATGAAATTGTTATTAAAAAATTAACCATTTTCGTTTGACGAAGTGTATTTTAATATAACTACATTATTAAGTACCTAAACCAATATTTTTCGGGATGTCTTATAATTATGTCCACCAGTGTAGATCCGTATCAATTATATGTATATAGCACATAATTAATATCAATTTTCGATATGGATACTTTTATAATAAATAAAACGCGATCCTAATACCGTGTACACCGGGTAGCCATCAATACAATCGTAAATGTAACAAAAATAAAAAAATAAATGATGGGTAATCGTCGTATAACTTCGAGTAATTGCTTTTACCGATTAGATATTCTAATTACAGTGCAAGCTCTATTCTTCTATTTGAAATTGTATTCGTTTTCTTGCATTGCTAATTCATACCGATTAGACGCTTAACCATTTCAACGATGAATTTCAAATGGATTTTTTCATGCTCTAATTAAACACACAAAGTAAAGCATTCAAAGCACAATAAAACACAGATTGGTTCAACATTTAATTTTCTAACTAATATGTGCACTTTTGGAATGTGTGACTGAGGAAAAATTATAAAATTGTATGGTGTTTCTTTATAAATACAGTGGATGTAGAAAGTATTCGTACACCGATCAATTTCCAAAAAAAACTGTGTAAAATTGTAATTTATTAACTTATTTTTTTATAAACAATGACATTCTACATGTTGTAGGAAATCTCTAGAATAGACAGATTACAAAAAAAAAATATCTATTTATGTAAGTTGCGAAATTAACAAGAAAAGAACAATTAATCGATAGAAATGTTGAAGCAATAAGTTTTTTGGAAAATTGATCGGTGTACGAATGCATTATAAACCCACTGTAAATGGTATGTTTACCTTATAAAAGTACAGAATTCATTTTTATAGGTTATACGTTAACACGTAGAAACAATCCAGTGTTGAACCTATTAAAAATTCTTTAACAATTCTGAAAGTTAATGTGTGTTATAATCTACACCAAGTTTGAGGACGTTAAAAACCAATAAACGACAAATTCGAAAGTCATTACTACGTGTACAAAAGTTCGCATTTGTATATCTCAAGCTTTCCGTTAAAATTCCGTTTCCCCTAAATTTGCAAAGAACTGTATAATAAAAATGAAACGTGACTTTCCGGCAACAAGATGATACACGTGACGGCGGATACGGCGAAACCGACGGTTGTTACGTGCTTAAAGCACTTAACGAAATTAAGGCGAAAGAACGTGCCTTGGCTTTGCATGTGATATCCAATCGTGTGGTTACGCTGGTTCACGTTGGCCACAATTGCGATCACACGGCTCGCGTCACGTGGGTCTGCACGCTTGCATATCGTCGCGAAAAGAAATGGATAATGCTCGCGATCGACTAAAGATCGCGGAACGTTGATTCGTTTCGCGCGAGTATCGCTACAACTGTCGATTTTTTAGCATCTTTAAATCCGATCGTTACGACTTGACATTTAAGTGGTCTCCCTCCTAGCGTAACGCCTTAAAAGATTAGGAGATATCTGGGAATATTTTCAAAGAAAATTATAAAGTATATCAATTCAAAAGTAGAATGGTGGTTTATGATCGTTTGGTCGTTTTACGTAGTCAATGACTGTTCTGTTGGGTAATTGGTTTTTCGGAGAAAAGAACATTTTTAGGAAAGTGTATTTCTTGAGCTAAAGAAGAATGGCACAGATACCATGGGAATTAATTTCTCATAGCAGAAGAGTATGCAGACTTTATAAATGTGTTTTGCGATCCTTAGAAGACTATCGTCACGACAGACTTGATCTTAGGTATGAATCAGTTTTTTAATGAGACAACGTTTCGAAGAGAATCGAAATATACGTGATGCTCGTATTGCAAAACAAATTCTATTAGATGCTGAAGAAACTCTATTTAAAAGAATCCATTGGCAGCCGAAAAAGTTTCATACATCCATAGGCGGAGTAGCTTACGAACGTGAGGTTCTTCTTTCAGATTCTGTACTTGACTATTGGGATCCAATGGAAAAGGCTCAATAATATCCAAAATATTTTGCACAAAGAGAGGAGCTCAAGAAGGAGTATGAAGAGCTCTATAATAAGATGTTTCCTGAAATTCCTAAAACTGCTGCAGATAAATAGATCCTCACAGTAGAATACATTAATACTTTTATGGTTATAATAGTTACATGTAATATTTTTGTAAATATACGTATACGTATCAATTCAAAAGTATGTCTGTATATTAATACATATTTAACGTATATTCTCTAATCTTTTCCAAGTAAAAATATTTGTCATTGTCGTAGTCAACCAGAGTGCCTTGAAATAATTTGTCCGCATGGCGAACTTGATTAAGGTATCTGCAATTATCCAAATCAAACGAATCAAAACAATTCTTTACCTGTAGTTATCTTTTAGTTATCATGCTAGACAACATTTATTAAATGTTTTAAATGGCCTCAAAATATATATATTTTAAATAAATAACTATTCATTATTAGCAATGTTGCATTTATTTAATTTAAACAAAATATCACAGCATTTCAAATAAATGTTATTTGTGCCTAAAAGGATTGTCTAAAGATTAAAAAAAATTCCTTTCTTGCATCAGCAATGATATTCAATAGCATTTAGCTTTGATAAACTTGTATACATCGTTAAATCCATAATGAGCTCCAAACTTATTCACAAATATATCCAATCATTTAATCTTAACTAAATTAACTGTTTCTCACGTCTACTTTGAAGTATGACAAATTTCCATTTAAATACCATTTTTCAATTGGAAGACAAGATCTTTTAATCCAATTTATCGTTGAAACATCTTGCGTTACATATTTATACGTGTAGGTATGCAAAATGTGCACGTCTATGGATCTATGCCAGTTCTAAATCGAAAATAATGCAATTCTAGTTACGAATGGAAATAGCCCGAACGGAATGGTTTTCGCGAGAAATGTAATTCATACATAAATTTGCATTTTATCAAACGAAATAATAACAGCAGTTAATGTCACTTACAACTGTGTACTTTAAACACGCTCGAGTTCATTCGATTTACCTTGTGACGCGTTACTGGGAAATTAACAGTAGAATGTACACGTGCCTTTGGAGCGAATGACTCAACGTCAGACGATAATTAAGACAATGGTGATAAGATTGAACATCGCCGTTATAACTACACAAGATCATTATTAAAATGAGAAAAAATAATTTGACTATTAGAAATGATTTCATCAAATTGACATCAAATATTCAGTTTACTTATTAATAGACTGCGAATTTTGTGCACTTATTATAAAAGCTAAGCACTCATGTAAAACAAAATATTAAAGTTATTAACTTACTTTATATTTACTTTATTTAAATGCCTTGAATATGAACTACAAACTGGAACGATATCGTTTAAAGTATGTTTTTTTATTGCGAAAAGGCTGCACAGAGAATGATGAAAATTTATACTTTGAAAAATCCTAAGTAGCAGTTTAATTAATTTTCTTAGATAACGTGTTAAGGAGCTTGGAACATCAAAAAATGAAAACAAATCACCTTTTTTTTTTTTTTTTTTTTAATTTAAGCGATTTTGAACAAGTTCACGCCAAAAAAATTGAATTTGGAGCACTAGAAGTGGTAAAAAAACTTTTTGACAAAAAAATGGAATTACTTTTTTACAAATTTCCTTTTTTTCTCACAAAAAAAGTTCGACGACACGAACTCAGTAAAAAGAACGCGACAAAACTGTAAAAAATATAACGAAATACAACTGACACCTTTCTCGATGAGAAAACAACGACAGTCTTTGCAGAAGACCGGAGACGCGATTACCTTGGTCATAGCCATAGGGTATTGCTTTCTAGGGTAAAGAAGACAGTAAATTTCCGTAAAAGCAGTTATAATCGATTTTGATAAAATTAAATACGATTTGATAACATTTATATCGATAATCGAACCGGATATAGAGATTTTTAGTTTTTTGCGTCTCCTGAAAACCTAGGTTTTTTATACAAAGGTACACTTTTCTCAGAAACGGTTAAGCCGATATGAACCAAATTTTTTACACGTGTTTTCAGATAGTTGGACCTAATTTACACCGAGACTTTTTTGGAAATCCAAATGGTTAATTTTTAAAAATGTGTAAAGTTGAAAACAAAAATTCATAGGTTTGCGCGGCGATAACTTTTCTTGGAATCAAAATAGTGAAAAAACCTCGTTTTTTTTACTAAGTTCGTGTCGTTGAACTTTTTTTGTGAGAAAAAAAGAAATTTTGTGAAAAAAAATTCCATTTTTTTTCTCAAAAATTTTGTTTACCACTTCTAGTGCTCCAAATTCAATTTTCTTTGCGTAGAATTGTTCAGAATCGCTTAATTAATTAATTAATAATAAGTTTTTTTTTTTTTATTTTTTGATGTTCTCAGCCCCTTAATAACGTAACAAAAATGTTTGATTTCGTAAAAACTTGATATAGAGAGCATTTGAACCTCAAAGATTTATGTATGAAATAAATTGAAAAACTTACCAAATGTGCTTTATAGCATACCTAAAATACTCTCAAAATTAAAAAAAGATTAAATACTTTACTCCCTAAAAAAAAATGACGAAATATACTTAATATTTAGCCTCGGTTTGGCCGCTTAACACGTTGGTTGACAGACTAAAACTCTTGAAAATGTCTAAAAAGTTAAAATTTGGCCTTGAGACTTATGAAGATTAGGTAATTTAACATTTGTCGTAGTATTTAATTTTCCAACCCCTTCAAATTCACGAATTATATTCAGATTTGATTTCGTTACCACCCAACCTACGGAATTAATTTTGTTAGTTCCTTGATCAAAAATCCTGTCACCCATTACTGGGTGGCGTGGTGACCAACGTGTTAAAGGAATTTCAACTATGAACGTTTCCAAATTCTCTGACCCATGATTTCAATAGGAAAATTTCGTAACGTGCGTTTACAGATGGCTATCAGAAGTTCCGAATGTAGGAAGAAATCGTGAACGACCTTACGCGTGGTACACGTGCACACTCATGCAATGATTTTGTCCCATTCTGAATCGATGGATTGGGCTGTGACGAAACAATCTCGTAACACGATCAACGACGCAACACATAAATCTGCAAGCCTCTCTACGACTTGTCACACGCGTTACACGTGTTCTACCACAAGTAACACTGCGTAACCCGTTTCGATGCATCAGCACTCAGCAGACTACTCCTGATGAACAAGGATGTAGTAACATTAAAGGACGGAGAAGCCATCTTGGACGAGCGAAAACCATCGTTAATTCAACAATCATATGAAAGTGGGACAGCTTATTTCTGTTAAAATCGAATTACACATAAAAATTGATTCGGCTTGTGTGTATTACATTAGTGCAAAAAAAACATCTATTTAAAATTTGTCTTTCAAGAGATTAAATAAAATATCAATGCTGGAGCCATTACACGACAAATCTTTTCAGAGAAATTTTCAGGTATGGTTAGACCTGCAATGGAAACCAAGTATTTTCATGTTCTACAGGATATATATACACAGGATGTACACAGGATGTATACTCTGGAAGTACATACGGATTTTTCAAAATATCAACTCTCATAAAAATAGTGAACAGTCGACAAAAAAATCTCGTCTTTAGCAGAAAATTTAATCAAAATTCTACGTAGCAAGAAATGTTCTCAATTCATCGTAAAATCCGTATGTATTTTTAAAGTATACACATATATACATCATGCGAAAAATGAAAATGCTTGGGTTTCTTATGTCAAATCTAACCATACTTGAAAACACCGATTAAAAGTTTATCGATGTCATGTAATGAGTCCAGCATCACTATTTTATTTAAAAAATCCGGAAAAAATATTTTCCTACTATTTAGCACATGTATGACAAACACCAGCAAACAGATTCTCTATTGAATCGACTGTTTAAAAATAGAAAATTGTGGAATATAGCTACGAGTGATTTTTCCTCTTTAATTCCGCGTTTTAACGATCTTCTATGAACAATAAGCGCGAGTATCAGACCATAAATCTTTGCGACTTCCGTTATTTAAATAAATGTTAATAGGGAAAATATGTTTACATATTGTGCGCTCATATGCATATATGTATAATAGACATGTTTACACAGACTGCATGCGAACTAAAATTAAAAATAATACTGACAAGTAGTAGATAAGAATTAATTTAAAAAAAAATGATATACAAATTGCTTCGTTTAAAGCGGAACGGTTAAATATCTCCCAAGGGAAGAAGGTATTAAAAAATGTTTCAACAAAAATTATTTAGTAATAATGAACAAATTATATAGATCAATATGTCATTTATTATTCTCGTTATTAAAAAAAAAGCTAATCTTTATTTTATTTCTTGTATATAATGTAGTATATACTTAGGTTATAATTAAATAAATATTATTAAAAAGAAAACTTTTTCTCGGGCGTACGATGATACCCTCTTTAGATGCCACAAATCGTGTATAAAAACATAAAGTTTAGAATTCTTTCTGAAACACGCCCTTACTGTAGGCAAAAACATTAAAACAATAAATTTTCAAAACCGACCGAACAAGAATTGTCATTGTTCGTAATCTCGACGTTTGTAACAAAACAGACCGACATAATATAAAAAAAACGAAACAAATAATATTCACTGCTATATAGGTGGGCAACACACCGAAATTAAATGGAGCGTAATACAGTGAGTGTAGAAAGTATTCGTACACCGATCAATTTCCAAAAAAACTGTGTAAAATTGTAATTTATTAACTTATTTTTTATAAATAATGACATTCTACATGTTGTAGGAAATCTCTAGAATAGATAGATTACAATAAAAAAATAGGTATTCATGTAAGTTGTGAAATTAACAAGGAAAAAATAATTAATCGATAGAAATGTTGAAGCAATAAGTATTTGGACAACTGTTTAAAAGTACTTTACTGGAAATTTGATGTTTTCTAATTCGCACGGAGCCATAAACTAATGTGTTTACGTTACAAACTCTACTGTAAATGGTTCGTCATAAAAATCGTACAAATACTTATTGCTTCTATACTTTTACCCATTTTTCGTATTTTTTTGTTAATTTCACAAATTATATTAACTAATAAATGTTTCTTGGATTATATCTACCTTAGAGGCTTCCGAGAATATGTAAAATATAATTGATTACGAAAAAAAGAAGTTGAGAAGCTACAATTACACACAAAAGTTTTTTGGAAAATTGATCGGTGTACGAATACATTATACACCCACTGTATAACTGACTCGTATCGGAAAATAAGCGAACGGTGAAATGTACACGCCAGGATCGGCATGGCGAATGATAGAAAGAGATCGTTCACGCCGGATTGAAATTCTCGTTGACCTTCCCGTAAGTACCCATTTCAGCCCTCGTTGTCTTCCACGTGTAAATGTCGTCCACGTGCGACCACGTATGTATATCGGCACACACTTTACATGTCTGGGCTAAAATAAGTATTTAAGTGAAATCAAGCGTGGGCTTCGCCTTCCAGGACGCTCGTTCGTCGCACAGCGAAGTATTTTGGCCTCAAAACCTCGCCAAAATTAAAGGATTTTTCAGATTTTTATGAAATTTCGTACCCCAGGATTTTTGTGATCGCTGATTACGAGTCTTATGTCGGAATTCAAAAATTTGTCATGACGGATCCAATATGACCGATTTGTATTCTAACAAGTTATTAGTACATTGCGGAGTCTCATGCAATTACAGTGGAATAGATGAAAATATTGATGAATCTAAATAAAAATGTTTATGCATGCAAAAGTATATAAAATATCAAGAATAATATGCGTGTTAGATCGTATATAACATTTTCAAAAAAATTAACTTTTTTTCCGAAAAATACATGCACAATATGTTTGCTCCATTACTGTTACAACATCGATATCAATGAAATTAGATTGTCTATTTATATAAACACTGCCACGCAAAATAATTGAGTGCAACAAGCGAAAGAAACTTTCGGGACAACCTAGTAGAAGTTTTCTAGATATGTAGAATCATAATGTGCAAAGAAAACATTCATTTTCTTTTATTATAGTAGCAATAAATCATGGTCAGAAATCGATTACGTCAACAACAGATCTGTGCTAATTTGCGTACATTTAACAAGTGGTATTGTTATGCTTAAGTGAAGTAAGTTTCTAATCAAAAAATAAAAAATGATCATAAAGAAGTTATTAATTGTATAGTTTTGATAAATTTATTAATAAGAATCTCTTGTTATATTGATAAATGTAAATTTCTTAGATAAAATAAAGATATTCTACAAAATTAATCGGTTAGTAGGAATAGGAACGTCAAAAAAAAAAATTAAAATTTGTTCGACAGTGTTGTACATAATCTTGAAAATTGACCAAGTCACCTCTTAGGCGAATAAACAATTGCTTATAACTTTTAAACTATTCAACTACAAACGATCCTGAATCACATGGAAAAAAACGGATTTAAGATATCTCAATGTCGGGTGCTGGTCATTTTTTCAATTTTTGTCATTTAATTAATGATGGAACTACAAACTAAACTATTGTTACTATTAGGTGAACTGGAAAGTAATGTCGTTTTTGCCATCTTAAATACTTGTTTATCATTTATCAGCTCATTGATTTTTCTGGTATTGAAAATTTGCACACTAGGTGACAAAAGGCTGCTGACAATGAGGGCGATTATATAATGAATTAAAGATAGAAATTTATTGGAAAGTTTGAATTTAATGTAAAAGAAACGACATTACTTTTCGATCTACCTAATACAATCAACTACAGACGAAACACTATCATTTTCTCTAAAAAAAATTAATTTTTTGAAAGTCGGATGTCAGCCTCTAATGGCCAACAAACTTTTGTATAAGCTTAAATACAGCAATATAATTGTCTATTTTACTTAAGATATTCTTTATTATACAAACAAAATCAAATTTAAGGAAGGTAGAATTAAATTAAATTAATAATCTATAATTTTTCAAAATTTTAATCTGTAAATATTACTATTATGTTCAACAATAACCGAAACATTATCGTCCACAATTCTATGTATGTATATCGTTCTATACGTACTACACATTCAACACTTTTTACATTTATAAACATTTAGTTCATAAATCTAAATTCCAATAAATTAACTTCGAACTATCGTTACAAGTACTCACATGAATTATTAAGTTCAAATGTCGAGAATTCTCCACATTTGCAAATGTATATTGTAAAAGAATGATTACTTAACGTTTCGGAATATATTGACAAATGATCGTCGCGCGAAGAATCGTCATTTGTAATAGGAAACGTGTTTAAGTACACCACGTGTGGTGATATCCGTATAAACATTCTATATTTGCAAAAGCTGTGCTCACAATTAGTCAGAACCACGTTAATTTTGCTGTGGCAGTAAGCGATGCTATATTGTAATAAAAAAGTATATGGATGTGTAAGTTTGTGAACGGAATGCACACTTGTATTCTCTAATTAATTTCCAAGTAAATATTGTCAATTAAATCCGATCTTGCTTATAGTTTTATCTCATAATTTGGAATTTTCTTTCTATAGACTTTATTTAACGATATCGAAGTCACCAACTTTTTCCAAATTTTTCTTCCTTCTTCTGTCTGAATGTTTGATCAGCTACATTCAAAAATTACTCAATGTATTTCGTTAAAATTTTGTACGTGTGTAGATATTTTTTCAATTTAGAGAACAAACTATCTTATATCGAATGCTATTTTTTTTTTTAATGGTTTTAGTTAAATCAACATTCATCCGAACGAAGCCTCGCGGAAAAACTAAATGCCTAATAAGCACAAGTAGAACAAAAAATACATGTACAAAAGTTATAATTAAAACAGTTGTGGATGTAGATGTTTAAAATCGATTTACAGGTAACAATTGCTTTGGTTTGTGTGTAATCGATCAGAGCAAACAAAATTCATGTGAAATTTGTCCATTAAGAGATTAATTATCGGTAAAGTATTAATAGAGATCAACATACACTTTTTCTATGATTTCTAACATAATGTACAGTGGGTGTAGAAAGTATTCGTACACCGATCAATTTCCAAAAAAACTGTGTAAAATTCTAATTTATTAACTTATTTTTTATAAACAATGCCATTCTACATGTTCTAGGAAATCTCTAGAATAGATAGATTACAAAAAGAAGTAGCTATTTATGTAAGTTGTGAAATTAACAAGGAAAAAATAATTAATCGATAGAAATGTTGAAGCAATAAGTGTTCGCACAACTGTTACATTTTTAAAACTTCGTTAAGAAAAAAAAACGAAATTTACATTAATTTATAAATATTAATACTTCGTGGGATTTCCTCTTGATTTTATAATTACTGCAACTCTTTTAGGCATTAAATTAACTATCATAAATGTCGATGTTATTCGGGGTGGCATCTTCTTTCATTCCTTTATTAGAGCATTTTTTAAGTCTTTTTTACTAGAAATTAAATTTTTCTAACTAGAAATATTTTACAATAAACATATCATAATTAAACTCCATACGAATAAGTTCCTACATTATCATCTATCTTATTCATTATCTATTATTCGAATAAGACTTCGTCCATCTCTGGTGCAGACAAACGCAATAGATATTATCACTTTGACTAACTTTTGAACTCACCGGTTTGCAGGTTAAGCGTGGGATGTAGCCACGAGGATTTCCAAACAAATGTTTCTCGTAATCAGGTATCAGTATTCTCTGATTCCGTTGTCAATCATTCAGTCCAGCACCGATTAATTACAGAATCACTTTCGTGATGCGAACGTTTGAATTTCCTCGTTAGTTAAATCCCCAATCGCGTTTTAAATCGATATTAGAACACACTACAAACGTCACTTAACGCACGTATTTGCGAACGATTTAGCGATCGAGGTTACGGAATTGTTCGAATTTAATCTCAGCAGACCATTAAACCATGTTATACAATCGTGGAACGATAACTGCACGGTATGCGAGCTTTCAGTCAGAACGATCCTTCATCCTGACAGTACGGAGGGATGATCGAAATCCGCCAGTGACAGTGTCTGAACATCGACTAACGGCGATCGAGCACCGCCATGTTATCCCCCCTCGTGGTTGCGCGCAACATGGTCACGCGTGCGTAGATGCACGATTCTCGTGCACGCGGCTCGAGCTTCGATATCACGACAATCTCAATAACAAAAGCAATGGCACGTGCATCCCCACCTCTAAGCATGGTCTTCCAAAAGATTCCGCGGGAAAGCCGTGCAGAGCACTCCGTCACCAGACACCAGGACCTGGACACCTATGAAATAACATTACTTGAAATACAGGGTGTCCTAAAAATGTTCTAACACCTTGAAAGGGGAGGTTCGGGAGGTGATTTAAAACAACTTTTTCCTTAGCGAAAATGTTGTCCGAGGCTTTGTTGAGGAGATATTAAGAAAAAATCCCAACCAATCAGAGCGCTCGTATCCCGGTGGAGCGCCCGCGGTGGGAGTAGCCTACGCGCTAGGTGGCCGCGCTCTGATTGGTCACTGTTTTCCGTTAATATTTTCTCAACGAAGCCTCGGACAACATTTTCGCTAAGGAAAAAGTTGTTTCAAATCACCTCCCGAACCACCTCTTTCAAGGTGTTACAACATTTTTGGGACACTCTGTATATTGAAATATATCAAAATTAAAATATCATTTCATACTTGGTATGATCGATTGTATCGAATTGTATATTTCAGTTTGTTTATTAAAAACGTTGTTGTTTTGTTTTTCCTGTATGATTTGATTTGCTGCTCTTTGCCTGACATATGTTGTATTAATGTAATAAAGAGAAGTCATTTCAAATAAATAATATTTCTTTAATTAATATTTAGTGTACAGTTTAATTAGTAACATAATCTAATAAAATATTACTTCAAAAGCACGTTATTTTGTTTTATAATTATTTGGAATAATTGCTTCAAATGATTATGAAGTTGTTCTTCAAAATGACATCAGGTGAAAGTCCAAGTACAAATTTTGAATTTAAAATCGATGAAGGTGAAATAGCAAACAACGTTTGTTATCAAAATTCTAGAAAAAACAAATGTATTGATAGTTTTTCAAGATAAAACTAATAGATTTATTTATCTACGCTAAATGATTATCCGATTATGAGACGCGTCTTTTAAAAGTATAACATCCCTCTTCTATTGTTAGCATCAGTGAAACAATTATTTTCTTTTATATAATAATTTTATTTGTTAGTATAGATATTACAATTAAACATAAAACTACGTCAATTCGAAATCAGATGATATATAATATTTGGGGTATTTTTATTATTTTTGAATATTTAATTTTAATTCCATTTAATACACTATTTTATTTATCACTTTTTTTGTGAAACATATTTCAGAAATGATATATTGAAATTATATTGACATGATTTACACAAATGCGTTGTATTGACTGAAGGAATACAGATTATGCAATGATAAATTCTGCATAGTATCAATTTTTTAGTTCTAAATGTAATATTAAGAAACGAAAGTCTCCAATCTATATACTCATTAATATTATCAGCAAAGATGCATGCAACGCGTATACTATTTCCAGCATCAGGTCAACGCACTTTACGCAAGTCATGCACTTCTCACGGAACACTCAACTTTAATGGTTTACATCCAATATCACACATATTACTTCCAATGCGAGAACAGGTTCTTCTAGAATGATATACAGTGATGTTATACAGAAATTGTAGCTTCTTAACTTCTTTTTTCATAATCAATGATATTGTACATGTTCTCAGAAGTCTCTAAGATAGATATAGTCCAAACAATATTTACTAGTTAATATAATTTGTGAAATTAACAAAAAATGTGCGAAAAGTGGGTAAAAGTATAAAAGCAATAAGTATTTGTACGATTCTTATGACGAACCATTTACAGTAGAGTTTATAACAAAAACACATTAGTTTATTGCTCCGTACGAATTAGAAAACATCAAATTTCTAGGAAAGTACTTTTAAAAATGGTTCTAATAGAGGAATTGAAAAAGATCCCACTTCGAATAACTAATAACTTAGTTAATTTAACGCTTCAAAGAGTTGCAATAATTATAAAATCAAAAGGAAATCCCATGAAGGAAGTATTATATACTTGTAAATTGATGTAAATTTCTTTTTTTTTTTAATGAAGTTTTAAAAATTAAACAGTTGTGCGAATACTTATTGCTTCAACATTTCTATCGATTAATTATTTTTTCCTTGTTAATTTCACAACTTACATGAATACCTATTTTTTTATTGTAATCTATCTATTCTAGAGATTTCCTACAACATGTAGAATGTCATTATTTATAAAAAATAAGTTAATAAATTACAATTTTACACAGTTTTTTTGGAAATTGATCGGTGTACGAATACTTTCTACACTCACTGTATTACGCTCCATTTAATTTCGGTGTGTTGCCCACCTATATAGCAGTGAATATTATTTGTTTCGTTTTTTTTATATTATGTCGGTCTGTTTTGTTACAAACGTCGAGATTACGAACAATGACAATTCGTGTTCGGTAGGTTTTGATGTCATTGTTTATACAAAATAAGTTAATAAATTACAATTTTACATAGTTTTTTTGGAAATTGATCGGTGTATGAATACTTTCTACACCCACTGTACATGTACCAAACCATGCAAAAATTAAAAATTAAAAATTAAAAATTCTGGCTTGAATTAGCTTTTGGTGTGGACAGCGATATTGAATGTTGATAATGTATATATGTATACTGTCTGAGTGGGTTTGATACACGAGACGATTTTAAAGGAACAAAATGTCAAAGAATAAACGATACTGAATGTAGATCTCGAACAATGGATGTAGAAGATAACAAGCCACACGGACACTTTTAAGGTTTCGCTGTGTTGCGACAATCGTTCCGGGTCGATCTCACAAATTGTTATAAAGTCGCCAGATGATTTCTAAATCCGATGTGAAATCTATGTCAAAGCAAACGGAGGATTAACGTTTCGTTGTCGGCACGTGGGTCTCGGTTACGAACGTCATAGCGATTTTATCGAAAGGATTTAGTCATTTCGGTGATATGAACATATATCGTAGCAGTGAAACCTCCTTTTCTACGGCAAATAATTATCTGTCCGCGCGGTTTCCGGTTACTTCGAAACGATATGCGTCGATATACATCTGACTGGTTGTGTTCGGAAAAATAACAAATATGAGTTACTGATAGTAATTTTAAATTATTAATGAAATCGTTGAAATAATAACTTGATAATACTCCAGTTGTATGTTCAATCGTTTATGTTCAATCAACATTCGTCATTTTCTGCTCTAATCCTATTCATGACAACCTGAGAATCAATATTAAAACGTTCTACAAGTCTTACAATAGAACTAGGAAGCATAAATGCATACACAATTTAAGAATTCGACGCAATGTTTTTTCCTTGTCACTGACAAAAATTGATATACCAAAGATGAGCACAGTTCTCCGTTACTTGCTCAATAAAAATTGCAAAATGAATAATAAAATGAAATTATAGTTCATCTTGAATGAATGAAAGTTTATCTCAACAACTGTTAGCTAAAACTGTACTCGGTAGATAAATATTATAATAGAAAACTTCAAATTAATTAATTAATTAAGTAATTTTCAACTAAATTAAGGTTAGGCAATTAAATGTACAAAATGGATAGAAGGGTTTAGCCCTTTCTATATCAAGAAGATAAAGAAATACAAAAATTACTGCTACTCCTATATAATCAGTTATTTATATCAGTTATCTATACTCTACTTTAAACAGATATATTCACTCGTCATTTTGGTGCATTAAAGTACAAACGTTCTAAATCTTCAACCTGATTGGTCATTACAATGCACCTATACAAACTTTAGTAGTCATCAAATGTTGCTTATTGTTATTCTTCTACAATTGCTCTAATAATCAAGCACACTTGTAATTGTACCAATCTTCGTATATACATATAAGTACTAGCCAATATAATAAATACATTCTAAACATAACCAGAAGATACATACACTTGTGCAAAACAAAATAACAATATTATTATATTAATTGTAGAATATATTCAACATATATTATGTACATCTTTTGTATGTTTCCATAGTACTGTATGCTATAAGGGATACAGAATCCTAGAAGGTTGGTAATTTACCATATAATAACAAAGTGACGATTAAATATTTCTATTTAAACTAAAGTTATAAATGATCGAATATAAAAGGACAGAATTAATTCCAACATCTAATATATTAAAAGCCAAGTTTGCAAAAATTGAGCACTGTAAGTAGACAACCAACAACACAATGAATTGGTTTCAGGAGGTAGACACTTGAATTAAAAAACCTATAAATAGTAGATAGTAAATAGTAGAAGTGTTAATAATCGAGAGCTCTTCGCATAGGGACAATTTATTCGGATTGTTCTTGTCAAACAACGTTACGTTTTAGCGCGAATGAAGATGTATAAATTAAAAGAAACCTATTTACAGAAATTTCTTTTCTGTTTTTGTAACATCAATTATAGGCCAATCAGTAGAGCATTTTTGTGTGACAAAAATAGCAACACCAAACCGATTGTGCAGTTACATAAAAGGGGATGCGTAGATTAATAGGTATATGTTTTTCACTCCAAACTCTGTTCCGTTTTCTTATTATTTAAAATCGGAAAATTTAGCGTTTTTTTCAAAAATTCGTACATCCGCCATTTTTTAAACTGAAGCGCTGGCCTTTTGGAAACAAGTAGTGATTGATGTGTTCTTTATGTGTGCAAAAAGCGGGGATTGTCGGATAGGTGGTTTTCTCACAATCGCAATCTGAATTTTTCAGTGCGCTTTCTTCCATTGGGCCTGTATGTGTTATCGCAAGACCGATTTTTATTTTTAAACAAGATTTGAATAGTTGACGCCGTGTACTACAAAACATATATATTCTAGTTTTTCGATCAAATGTGTTGAAGTATGAGAAAAGCCCTTGTAAACCTACCTTATATACCTTTCTCCTCGGCTGCCACTGTCTCCCACCACTCGACCCCGATTGAGAGTTCGGCCGTGCTTAGTCAACTTTACAAGGGCTTTTCTCATACTTCAACACATTTTATCGAAAAACTAGAATATATGTTTTGTAGTACACCACGTCAACTATTCAAATCTGTTTTAAAAATAAAAATCGGTCTTACGATAACGCTTGCGATTGTGAGAAAACCACCTATCCGACAATCCCCGCTTTTTGCACCCATAAAGAACATATCAATCACTACTTGTTCCCAAAAGGCCAGCGCTTCAGGTTAAAAAATGGCGAAGATACAAATTTTTGAAAAAAACGCTGAATTTTCCGATTTTTCTCCGTTTCTTATTATCCGATCGAAATGTTCGAGGTCTCATTCTCTGTAGGTATTTTCATCACCTACATTTCATCTTATTGGAGCATTGATATTGCTGCATTAGTTTTAAATTTATAAGCAAAAAACAACAAAAATCACGATTTTTTAGCATTAATTTGTAAATAATAAGAAAACGGAGCAGAGTTGGGAGTGAAAAACCTATACCTATTAATCTACGCATCCCCTTTTATGTAACTGCACAATCGGTTTGCT
>NW_026534348.1:21468265-21479179 GCF_026225885.1 Hylaeus anthracinus | reverse complement strand
TATTAATCTACGCATCCCCTTTTATGTAACTGCACAATCGGTTTGCTCTTACTATTTTTGTCACACAAAAATGTTCTACTGATTGGCCTAGTTCCCTACTGTTTGGCTTAACCCTTAACACGCCTCCACCTACAGGAAAAATTTGTAATATCATGTTATGAGCCTCCCGATACCAAGAAAGTTTGGTCTAATGCATGTTCTCCCATCTTCAAAAACAAGCGAGTTATTTAGACGACCTGTTTAAAATGCCCTACCCTCTACATATACTTTGAAGTGCGTCTTGTAAAATTTGAATGAACCCTTTGACAGCAACTTGAGATGTTTCGTAGCATTCTATTGCCATGAATTCTAAGCTATCTAGATTTGAGAGTAAGGTCACCTTTACCTCGACGACAATCATTTTATTGGCACTTCGAGCTCCATAGAAATTAAACCTAAAGGAACATTAGGTATTGTAGATTTGCTGGGTGGAACCTGATTGTGACTGAGAGTCACCTCTCGACTGCAAAGGGTTAACGGGGTAAATCACATTAGTAGGCCGAATATTAAGTCTTTTTCGTGATTTTTTCACAAAGAAAACTTTTCTTTATTTTTGGGTGAATTTTAAATATGTTTTTCGTATTAGCACACGCCATGAATGGAGTCGAAGTATTAAATGTGTCTTGAGATATTTTTTTGCAGAGAAGAAATTATGTAATATTTGTATTAATTTGAACATATTTTAAGTATCTTTTAAAGTACCAAACTCCTATTATTAATCTTCTTTATATATGTTTAATGCTAAAGTACTACTTGCCATGTTACACGAGTATTCTATTTTTTATATCAATTTTATTCTCTAGGAATCAAGTTCATTAGACGTCATAGAGTAAAAAAGTCCTATGTTACCCAGAATTTTATCTGAATAAAATATATTAAAGTAGAATTTGGCCAATATTTTTCAATATTTTTCCTTCTTGATTAATCTAATATTTGTGAGAACATTTTCTTTGTATTTGTAGGTACTTTAATTTGTCATGGTGGGTTGAAAAATACCTCACTGTGCATATGGAGGTGCATACTTATACGATGCTTTTGATAGAATTTATCATCGCTAAAATTATTGATAGAATTATTTGCATTGTAAAAAAACGTGAGTTGAGGTTGATTAAGTCGATTAATTCATATATAAAGGATGTATCAATATATTTCATTTTTGTGTGAATCGGTATATTATAGGTATACATAACATATAAGAATTTTTATTTTATTATTATGAATAATGATTACGAGTAGCAGCATCTTTAGAATACGATGTATTATTTAAAAGCCACATATCATTTTGGGGAATTACTCTTATCACAAATATATTATTAGGATTGCTTTGTAATCCATTACAAGGACTTTTATTTAAGTAAATAGTGTCAATTGATTAAATATTTGTATTCAATCAAACGTCTCTCGAATATTGCAAAGTTGTTAAAAACTTAACAATATAGTGTGAATTTATTCAATGAAATGTATGCAACTGTACAAATCTAAATTTTGGAAATCTTTCAAAAGAGGAAACCAAAATTTAGAGTTGCAACATGGTTGCCTCTGAACTGGAAATATGATTCACAGACTAGAGTTTAGTGGACCTCACGCAGGCTTTATGAGATCACTATTTCAATTCCTCAGGCATACCGTGGCTGACATGGCATCAACTATAATGTTGACATCACAAACATGTTTTCTGGTGGGGGTAGGAACTCAAATGTCACTCTTTACGAAAGGTATAAACACAAGAAGACAGATTTGAGTCCATTGGACCCCAGTGTGGCAGTTTAGGGTTAGAAGCTTGTCTGAAATAGAAACATCATTACCAACAAGATTCGAGGTAGCAATACAAAATAGAAGATAATAAACCACATACTAGACATGTTAATATATTTATGTTTATTTCTTGTAAATTATATTGATTGGTTCAAGTGAATATGTTAAGTTGCGCTCGTAACTAGTCTAGTAACTCATCTTATAACTCTGTGTTAAGTTTCATAAAACACGTGATTCATTACATAATAGTAATCAATATGTGACCGTCATTAATCCTCTTTCCGATATACTTCAAGATTTACCAAACGAAATGTATGTTTTTCAATTGTCTCAACATATTTTCCAGAACAAGCATATTTCTGTTAGTTTAGTACTCATATCTGAAAACATTTTTGTATAAAACTTGTATGGTTATGTGAATACAAGTGCACTTGTAAAATATTTTCATTCTAAATTGAGCCAATACCAACAGATGAAAGTTATTTTGTTTGTTCATAAACAGTACGCTGTATGTATGCATAAACATATACAGTCAGTGCAAGAAGTATTTATACAGCAACCAAGTTAAAATAAATGTTTCCTGCACGAATACTTATTACACAGACTGTATATGTATATATATTTTTAAGTACAGGCAGGATAACTTAATTTGAACCATTTCGAACATTTTTTTTAAATGGAAATGTTTCTCATAAATATATTGAATATAGTTTGTCTGAATGACAGAGATGGGCAAAATCCTAGGCTTCGAATAAATCTGAAGTTTGTCGATACGTTTGTCTCGTTTTCTTTTTTGGAAAATGTTTAAAAGAGGAAACGAGACAACAATTTTGGAAAACTTTGGATTTATTCGAAGCCTAGGGTTTTGCCCATCTCTGCACAGGATAATAAAAATGAAACTGTTTTTGCTTTCTTTGGTAACAATATTAAAAATTCAGAAAAAGTTATATGTGATCTAATTTACGCAACTGTCCCAATATTGTTTGATGTATTCAAATTTGGTCAAAACAAGCATAATTTATTACAAATGAATATTTCAAGTGTAATCAAAATAAGCTTGTCTCATTTCAAATAAATACTTTAGATGCAGTTAAAACAAGTGTCTTTTGATTCAAGTAAGATATCAAAGGCACTGCTTAAATTGGCTTCAAGAATCGTTGGAAGATTTGATATTAAGAATTGATAGATGTCCTGGGGCTTAAATAGCTAGAATTACCACTGTTTATCTATGTATATTTATGCTCTATAAAAAATCGACACAGTGTACTAGGCGAAGATCATTCCACTAACGTATAATTGTCTTCTTGAAAGTTTATTAGACGAAATTGCAAAATTGTACAAACTCAAAAAGAAATTCTTGTTTAAGTTTTTTATTCTGAAGTTTCACTCGACTGAAATTTTAGAATGCTGAAGAATTTTTTCCGTAAAAATTGAAAACCATCGACATAATAATTTACGATGACATAATTTCTCGTTTTCGGAGCACGTGGCAACGAGTTCTATTATCTTTAAATATTTTTGTTTAGGGTTTCGATTGTATCTGGATAATGCTACAATTATTTTTTGAAAGCGAAGAACAAACTTTGGATAAAGAATAGAATTTTAAAACGATTATGACGCTTGAAAACTCGAAAAATTTGCACCGGTATAAGAATAAAATAAAGAACGGTAAACAATAATATTTTTCAGACTACCTACGTGTAACAGTCAGAAGTTATTCCTTTTTGCTATTCAATATGTTTACAATAAATTTTGAAGAACATTTTAACTGCGCTCAAAGTGATGTTTATTAAACTGTTCACTGGCAATAAAAATACATTGTTTAACGAGTTAGTTAGAAAATAAAATAGCTCATTAGAATATTTCGGAAACTCATAAAAGAACTCTGAAGAAAAAGATACTATAATTCTATGGATGTTACACAAAAAATGACTGTATGAGTTTTACTAATTAAGTTTTTTTTTAAAGCAAGGCAACGTAATTGGTTGTTGAGGGCAAACGCAATAATAACTAGTAAAGTTTGTTACGTTCTGCCCTCTCTGCTGACTTTTTCAAAATACAGTGTGTATAGAATGTATTCGAACACCGATCAATTTCCCAAAAAACTGTTGTGTGAAATTGTGGTTTCTTAACTTCTTTTTTGTAATCAATAATATTTTACATATTCTCGGAAGTCTCTAAGATAGATATAGTCCAAACAACATTTACATTAATATAATTTGCGTAATTAACAAAAACATGCGAAAAGTGGGTAAAAGTATAGAAGCAATAAGTATTTGTACGATTCTTATGTCGAACCATTTACAGTAGAGTTTGTAACGTAAACACATTTGTTTATTGCTCTGTACGAATTAGAAAACATCGAATTTCCAGTAAAGTACTTTTAAACAGTTGTGCGAATACTTATTGCTTCAACATTTCTATCGATTAATTGTTTTTTTCTTGTTAATTTCGCAACTTACATAAATAGCCATTTTTTTTTTGTAATCTATCTATTTTAGACATTTCCGAGAATATGTAGAATGTTAGCATAGTTTATAAAAAATAAGTTAATAAATTACAATTTTTCATAGTTTTTTTGGAAATTGATCAATGTACGAATACTTTCTACACCCACTGTACATTATAATATACAGATTCTACAAAACAGTCAAAACGACATAAAAACTGTTCTTCTTATTACATTTTCTAATTATATATTGCGTCCATTTTTGTCCTCGAAAACTAATTAAATGTCTTAATTTGGAAACGTATTGGATGAAGTGAAGATAGAACAAAGAATGTTGCGTTTTCATCGGTTTCCAGAAAAAGGGTTCTCCCCCCAAAAAACGATTTTTCAGGTTCATTGGTTACACAATTTTTCTTCTATTGTAATAATAATTACGTCTTTAATGTACAACTTGCGAGGAAAAATACAGTTTAATTGACAATGCGCATAAATGCGTAAAAGAGCTAGATGCAGCTGGTGTTATTTTTAAACCTAACCTCGTATAACGTGTGTATAGTTAATTTTTAGTCGAACGACCGATCGTTGGAGTCTATTTCGACGCGGTAACTATTCATCGTTGCTACAAAGTTCACTTCGCGTTCCAGATACGA
Organism: Hylaeus anthracinus; assembly: GCF_026225885.1. NCBI lineage: Eukaryota > Metazoa > Arthropoda > Insecta > Hymenoptera > Colletidae > Hylaeus > Hylaeus anthracinus. Next base: position 21,474,286 of record NW_026534348.1, on the reverse strand, counting down.
AAGTCCTTGCGAAAATACCTATACAGTGACGAAAAGGTTTGCTCCGGAATGTGCGGTTATTAGCGAAAATATGTGTTCGAAATTCCGCGCCCTCCTTTGCGATCAGGGTTACCAACCGTTCTACCTATTCATTTTCAAATGGTTAGATAATGTACCCTTCCTTTTTCCTTACAGCAATCAAATGTACTTTCTTGAAATAACTAAATGAAATCATCAGATAATGTAAGCCATCTTGATAATATAATAGCGCTATATAAAATTATTATTTTATATTTATTTATTGCTATAGAGAGTATCTTTGTATTTTTCTATTAAATTGTAATTTTGTATTGAGTATAAGTACTGTAACGCTAATGTAGTTGGCAATACTGATGTACATTTCTTGCGAAATCAATTTCAGATTTCTTTTCTACTATCTCCAAGAAAAAAAATAGTCATTATATCGATAAACTTTACAATTGGTTGAGATACGCGTTTTTCGGTTACGCATCCAGGGTAAATAAGCAAGTCAATACTTTTTCGACCGTTAGAAAAAACAGCTTGCCACGTTTGTAGGATACGTTGTTTCTGCTTGAACTTCCTTTCTTGAGAGAACTGAATTTATTTTTAAATTTATTATAACTTTCATCTATTCTATTTTATTTTCATTAATTTTCGCTGTTTATCTTTAAGAATTGTTTTCATCTTTACAAAGCTATCATCAGTGGATTAGTAAGGTTTCTCTGATAAATCGAGTTTAAATACGACATTATTCAAACTACTGTTAATCAAATAAAAAAGAAATTTCGATTACGTATAATTAAGAATACTTTGAATGGTGACATGTTTAGATTCATTTTCACTGGAAGAACCTCACAAATCTATTAATACTAATCTCGTTAATATATCATGCAAAAGATAAAAATTTTAATTTTTATCATTGGATTGAGATAAAAAATGTCCCTACCCTTCACCCATTATAACAACACCATCCAATTCAACGAGCGTTATATCAAGGGATTACTGTACGTAGGTTACTAATAAGTAGATAGAGATGTCGAAATCACTGATAGGATAAAGAAACGCAAAATGAAAACGAAGAATATACTTTATGAATCGCATTTCTGTAGCAGCAGGATGATACTCGAGGCGTAAACATTATCGAAACATTTACGTACATACAAATGAACAATTTAATCGGCTTAAATATCCTAAACCAGACCTGGAAATAAGTATACGACTGTAATAACTTCCGAATCGAATTGTACGGTATCATCCACGTTATCGTGAAACGAATCGACGAAGGAAAAGCAATCAGTGTCGGTGTATTAAAAACTCGAAACCTGTCCCTGATTCCCCTAATGCTACATTACATTCTTGAAACAACGTGGCATGGATTGCGTCGATTACGGAAGTGTCGTTTGATAAAACCTCCAAGCATGCTGTGCTTAAGCGGTTTTGCTATGCGATTCCGTGTGACTATTCATCGTATTAGCTTATAAAGTGGATATACGTATCTATGTATTAATGCGCGGTGTTCAAGGGGAGAGTGCAAAGGAAGCCGTTCTAGTAATCTGCATTTACGATTGCAAATGATAGAAGTTAGAAATATACACGTCATCGCGACAACTTAGGTAATTACGTGTGGTGGGCTTGGATTTTTTAAATTGATTAAATATTAGGAGAGAAAATTGTAAATATTAGGTGGAGAAACTAGTTTTGTGCCTTTATAAAATAAACTTACCATTTATTTATAAAAAAAAAATCATAGTAGTTTGAAAACTGAATCTTGAAATAATCTCTGTTTCATTACACTAGTTTACAAAATACATAAGAAAAAAATTGTGGCATTGAATGTACATTTTGACTGTAAACTAGTGTTATTATTGGAGTTTTTTTATTTATTTATTTGTTTATTTAAGCTCAAATTGTACTCTCATAAGAGAATTAAAAAGTTATACATGAGGCTTACAACTAGTTATACAAGAGATTATATAAATTTATGGGCTTAATGTCTTTCTGTGAAACGTTACGGTAGAGTATAAGTATTTTTACAATAAATGGCATTCTATACTTTTAAGTTATTTTTTTTTTTTTAAAGCTGTGGATTATGAGACACGCTTCGATGTTCGGTTTATGGAGCAATGATTTGACATTAAGTGGTGGAAATAGACCGAGTTTGCTTAACTTTTCCATTAGATCAGTTCTTTGAATATTTAGCGAAGGACACTGTCAAAGCATATGGTTCAAGTCTTGTCTTTCACAGCCGCAGTTGCATTTAGCATCTTCTACAATATGAACATGCGCCAGGGATGCATTAAGGTTATAATGTTCTGATCTGCAACGATTAATCATAACTATTACTTCGCGTGGAAGATTTTTGTTTGAAAACCAGGGCTTAACGCTATCTCCAAAATAATATCGAAAGAATTCTTTTCTTTTTGTTGCTGAATGAATTCCTTTGTATTTGTGTTGCATTTTCTTTTAAAGAATTCTCGAAAGTCGGTAAAAGGGATGTGGATTCGATTTTCATTTTGTTCTTTGGTAGCCAATTTTGCTAAATGGTCAGCTTCGTCATTGCCCTTAATGCCTTTGTGTGAGGGGATCCATATGAACTCTATAGAGCTGTCGTTAGAGGTTTTTTGTTTAAATTTACAGTATTTTTTTTTTAATTTCCACAATGTAAGGGTTTATTGTTACATCCATCTTTAAACTTTGTAGACAGAGAAGGGCGCTGAGTGAGTAGGTAAGAATTTTAAAATTATGATTGACATTAAGGAGAGCAATGTCGAGAGCATCGTTCAAGGTAATACATTCAGCAGTACGGATAGAAGCTTCAAATGGTATACTTTTTTTTCATCGAAATACTGAGGTCTTTGCATATGCAGGCGGATCCTACGGAGTTCGAATTCTGTATTTTGCTGTCATCAGTATAGACCACCCACGAGTTGTAGTCAAATAACCAGTTTTGTAGACTAACATTAGGGTGTTTATCATGTTTCAGTTTGTTTCCAAGTTCGATATTAATCTGAACTGTGCTCGTCATACTGTTGTAATTCGAACGGTAAATATTGTAGTGATTACTAAACCATAGATTCTGCTTAATTTCAAGGATGTCATCAATACGTTGTTTTAAGAAGCATCTTCTCTTACGTTTAATCGTTATAGTACTTAAATAAAATTTGGTAATTGTTTCATTAACTTGCAGGCCGGTGTTTGAAAAGACTTTCGATAGATAGTTATAACATAAAAATTTTGTTCGTTCATAAATAAGCAGGAGCTTTGATTCCGCTAACACAATGTTGGTGGGTGTACTTATTCGATACCCCAAAGCAGATCTAATCGCAGAATATTGTTTTTTTTTTTCTAATTTATCTCTCAACTTTTTACGAGATGGATAGTAAATAAAGCATCACTAATCGATATGCGAACGAACAAAACTCTTGTACATGGTTAAGAGCGTTGTTGGGTCAAAACCATCTTACTACACAGAGAAATTTTACGATATTGAGAGCTTTAACACATTTTCGTTGAACATAATTCAGATGAGATTGAAAGGTCATTCTGTAATCAAAAATTACACCTAAGAACCGGATACAGTCGGAGGATTTAACTACATATTCACCCGTTTTAATTTCAGTTTGACAAGGAATGATATTTTTTTTGTTAAAATGAAGTAGAGCAGTTTTCTGTGGGCATAATTCTAGTCCCAAGGAAAGAAAGTTGCCTTTGATGACAGATATAGATCTTTCAATAAGACGCTTACATTTGTTTAAAGGGGAGGCTTTCGAAAAGATTGTAAAATCATTCGCAAATTGTGAAACAGAGACATCTCTGGGCAAGTTAGTAGTGATGTCTGAAACGTATAGTATATACAAAAGCGGGCTGAGGAGACCTCCCTGAGGGATGCCCTTGTAAACATATCTTACTGTATTGTTCGTTAGTTCTGTGAAAATTTCCCGCTGAAATGTAAGAAATTTCACAAATTTTATAAGGTCGTATGAACAACCGCTGAAGGCTAATTTATTTAATAGAATGTCAGTATTGACGTTATCAAATGCGCTTTGGATATCTAAAAATACTGCTAACGTATCCTCCCTATTAAGAGAACCTTCTTTCACTGACAAAGTTAATCTAGTAAGGTTGTTCGAACACGACTGGCCTTTACGAAATCCTGTTTGACTTTTTGGGAGTAGATTATTGTGTTCTAACCACCGCTGTAGTTTATTTTTAATAAGTGTTTCAAATAGTTTGCAGAAACAAGATGAAAAGGCTATTGGACGGATGCTCTTTTTGTCGGATTTTTCAATAAAGTGGATGAACGATTTTTTCCATTCCAACGGATAATCATTTGTAGAGTAAATTTGAGTATAAATGTCTAGGAGAATGAGTTTATATTTTATAGGCAATTTTTTCATTATTTCGTACCTAATTGATTCCGTCTAATCCTGGAGTTTAATTCCTATGTTTAATTTCGTTAAATCAAAGTATGCATCTAAAAAGTGTTAGAGAAATAATTTCAGAGATTGGTATTGCTTCTCTTAACCAAAGGTGGCAACACTGAGAAACAACAGAGTGCGTGCGAGTGCGAATGTCCGAAAAAGACCCTGTTAGAATGTCGGAATGAACGAACGTGTTAAGCGTAAAACAGTAAAGTGTGGTTCGAGAACTGTATGTTATAATCTAAGGACATCGTCCATAATAATCGCAGATAATGAGTGTTCATTTAGTGTGTTAAATTAACCACAAACTGAATATATTTTTCTTTATATTATTTCAGAAACACAAATAACTGCGCACGTTTTATTTCCTTTTCCTCACTGAACCTCATCAAAAAGTCATTAGGATTACAATCGGGAAGGTAAGAGGGGTCAGTAGGAACCCATGGGGGGCTTATTTTATTAAATGCAGTTATGATTTGGTTCTCAAATTGTAGATTTTCTGTTACGTTTGTTGCATTCGTTTTAATCCATTTGTGTTTAGGATTTTAATTTTCTTCCAGGTAAATTTCATGTCGGTATAGAAGTTAATGCTCTTGACGAAACTTCAAAAGCTATCTTTTTTGTTTTGTTTGAATAGTCGTTTGGTTTGTGCGGCTTTTTTTTATAATTGATTGAGTCAGTAAGGTTGTTTGTATGTTCCCATTTTTTATGCTAAGGTTTTCTTAATCTTTTAAACTTATCACATTCTGAGTCCCACCACGAAACTGGGTTCCTGTGTACAAGATAGTTAAAAGCTCTTTTTTTAGGAGTATTTTTCTTAATGCAATTTGTTACTATATTCACTAAATTTTTATATTTATCACTTGCTGAAAGAGCGGATCAAAGAATTCGATATATGAATTTTCTAAATCTGTTAATACTTTTTCCCAGTCGGTTCGGGTGGAATTAATTTTAAACGATTTTTTATGATACAGGTTCTTTTCGACATCTATGTTTATACAGATTGGATAATGATCGGAACCCAAAGTTTCGCCGTGTGTTTCTACCCTGATTTTATCAGCAATATACATGGAAGATAGAATGAGATCGATATTTGACTTTTTATTCCGATAGAAATCTATATGGGTGAATGAATTTAAGTTATGGAGAAAAAGAGAATTGTTGATGATAGCTTGTAAGAATTTTTCACCGTTGAGGTCCGTATCAGAACAGTTCCACGTCGTATGGTATGCGTTAAAGTCCCCCATTATAATGCAATCGTCGTATATACCGAAATTGTCGGTAATTTGATTCCACTGATCTTGAGAAAGAACTGAACCTGGAGCTCTATAGCAAGCTATTATTTCTAAAGAGAAGGATTAGTATTAGTGATTTTAATTCTACCGACTTCGACAGGGCAATCAGGAGGAGTGGGCAGATTTACTTCGAAAAAGGCGACATTCTTACGTATTATTATAATTATACCTCCCCCAGCTGAGTGTATCCTATCTTTTCTGAAAATATTAAATCCGGATAATTGAATGTCTCTTTCAGGCGATAACCACGATTCTACACACACACACACACACACACACACACACACACACACACACACACACAC
>NW_026534348.1:21457862-21468255 GCF_026225885.1 Hylaeus anthracinus | reverse complement strand
CACGCACGCACGCACGCACGCACGCACGCACGCACGCACGCACGCACGCACGCACGCACGCACGCACGCACACACACACACACACGAGTATGTCCAGATTCTTCAGAAGTAGTTCTATTTCTTCTTTCCGTTGATAGATGCTCCTTGCGTTCCAAAAGAGTAGGCGAAGATTTGAGGGAGTGCTGTTTGGTAGTATCGTTTGGTAAATTCATAGAATTCGACTGATGAAACAGGTTTATATTAGGCATAGTTAATCTTCAGAGGAGCTGAGTTCTTCACTTGTGACATCGTGTTTGTATGGAGACGTTAGTTTTTTAATGGTTCTGCTTATTCGATTTGTCAAATTTCTATGTTTAACGTGGTCGTGTGTCCCCACTAGCACATTAATGAGAGCTAGTACATCGTCAGTATATTTTTGGAGTTGTACTGTCTAAATCCTGGGTGGTGAAACTTTCTTCAAGGAAATAACATAGATTTTCAAAGTTGAGGGGGAAGTCGTGCATTTGGTGCGAGATGAATGATTTTGCTGGTTCCAGTTCCTCTCTAATATCAAATGAAATACGGACTTATTGTTTTTCTTTTTTTCTGGTTTCTTACTGTCCGAGTTTTCTATTTTTGTTGTTTCATTGATTATTTTCGAGGAATTATTTACAATGTTAATTTCTGATGCGCCTTCAATAGAAGAACTGTTACTTGAAAGGGCACGTTTTATACCTCCGACAATAGGAATTTTGAATAATATTTTTTCTTTTACTTGATTAACGGATGGATTATTTTGCATTCTCTCTGTATTTTCTGAGGGAATAACCTCTAAAGTGGAAGAAGGAGCGACCTGTTGGTGGATGATTTGTAGTTCTTTGTCGTTGACACCCCTGTTTTTGACTAGATGTCCTTCTTCCTTACAAAGGAAGCAGGTTAATTTCTCAGTTGAGATATATATCCAGTACAAAGTATTTTCATAATTTATATCGATTGCGCTTGGCAGTTTATTTATATCTTCTGGCTCAATATACACCTGTCTCCTGAAGCTGAGTACATGAGTATATCCAGGGTCGTTCATTCCTGCTTTAATGAAGGATATTTGGGATTTTCTCGTGACGTTCAATTCCAATAATTTGCCTTCAATGACACTGTGTGGAATGATTGGACATACATTGGATAGTATTACGCGTTTAGCTTTGGAAACAAGTGGCCGTAATTCGAGAGCGTGGTTGTTTACGTTTACGGTCTTATATGAGTGGCAAAAGCAAGTTGTCTACCGTTGCTTCACTGCTTAGGTATAAACAGACCCTACCGTGAGATATTCTAGAAACAAAGCGAATATTACTGGGATCTATTAACTTGCAAATAGTCATTGTATAATCTTTAATGGTTAATCCTTCTACTGCATCTGTAACGATGGCTTGTTCTTTTTTTGGAAAACTAACATTCTGAGTTACTTGAGCGTATGATTCTTTTGAGGAAGACATTGTGGTGTTGTGTACTGTATTGTTTAACAAACTTTGAGGTTGAGTATCTCCATTAATGGAGACACTCATTTATTTGCACTGATGCAACTTAGATACAGGAACTGTATCTGGATTTGAAAAAATCTATAACTATCGCAGCACTTTCACTTATTAGAGAACGGCCAATATAGTAGAATTTTGAACACGTAAACACGAGTGACACGAAACACGTCTGTATCATACAACGTTTACTCGTGGACTCCTCATTATTGGAGTTAATGTGACAAAATCGCGAGTAAATGTTTCTATTATAATTTAATAAATTTAAAACTCATAATAAAATTGCAGTTATAAATAAAGCAGGACAATCAATTTGAATATGAAATCTATTTGTTCCGTCACTAGGATAGATGATTTAAAAAATGTAAAAATGATGGAGTGGTTAGAAATTCTGTCCAAAATGAATCACACAGTACTGACACCCTTCTGGTGTAATTCGGATTTATCTTCAAGTCATTAATGGGCATAAATCTACTCCAGGACGCCGGATGAAATCATTGAATCCGTTAAATATAGTGGTCGCCGGTCGTAATTACCAGAATTAGACTGTCTAAGTGAACACTCCGGATAACCAAAAGCGATAAATAGAACGTGCCTCATTGACTTTCTCCTTTTGCAGATTATACGAACGTAAATCGCATTTAATATGAATTAATAACAAAATTCTATTAAGTCTAATTTATGCTTTACTTTTATTGCTTAAGATAAAATAAAATGCAATTAAAATTAAACATATTTAAACGGTACGCAAATGCAGCTTGTCATCGATAATAAAATTCAAACTGATATGATAAGATGGTTATGGTTGATGGTTGGAGACAATTTTAAATAAATATTATAGTTGTAACGATGTGGATATATTGATTCTATCCACAATTAGGATTTGCACTCATTTCTGTGATACATTTGGAATTATGTAATATGTCTGTTGGACTATATTATTTATTTAATATTTATTCATTTATTATTCATTTCTATAAGCACGTCATTATTTTTGTATTTTATACATAGCATTCTAATTCATTTTAATGGTAGGTAAAAATATAATCTAAAGTACAATAGTATGCAACACTTTATGTTTATATCTGTACGTAGAAAGATATTACATAATAATGAAAATAAAGACATGGTTGCTCAGACCAAGGGATAGTTTAATTTTAATCAACAAATAAATAATTACTTAAGTCATGATTATCAATAATCTTCATACATTAAATTCACTTTTAATACTGATGACAAACTATAATGTATTTTACATATCTTCTTCATTTGGTTAATTTTAATTGCATTACGTTAAACTGAAGAGAATTCAAAATGAAGGATCAAAAATGTTGTAGTCTGTTTTCGACTTGTTTTCGATAACTATATTTAGCAAGCAATATCTTATAGGTATATCAACTTCAATTTGTTTTGAAATATTCATTTTATTTATTCATTATTTTCCGTTGGATCATGAAATCAAATCAGGAATTGAATCGAACTGTAGAGAGGATAGACACTCGATTGGATGACTAACTGCTGAACTTTTATCGAGGCCACAGTTAGCAGCAGATAAATATAGTGACAGACTTTTATTTGCTTTCAGCGATAGAACTTTTGAAAGCAAACTCGGTAGTGGCAATAATCGTTGAATCGATAAGAAATCGAATCCCATTCGATTATAAATTGTCCTCGACATTTTTAGGGGTATATAAACGTCCTATTTATTATATCTTCCAGCGCCATAGATGCCATATAAATAAGAAACATAAAAGTCAGTTTTTCTTTTTAATACTTTTAACCGTTTAACTGGATAAAATGAGAAGAGAAATGTATAAAGAATTTTTATAGCAATTTAAATATTGTAATTAAATCAATAATCAATAGACTTTTGAATCAAAAATGATTTTAATCCTCTTCAATGTTTAGTAAATACAAGTGGAATTAAAATAAAAATAAAAAAAAAGTATAATGATTAACACTAAAATTACCAAGCCTGTAAATTTGACCCATGAACCTTAAACTTCTTTCTAAAGTCACTCAATTATTACCAATTCATTTAATGGAATATATTATATTGCAGTAAATAAGTTATATTGATAAATTAGTCTACTCCAATTACTAAAATATATATGTATATACAGATATGTATTGAACCCAGTAGTTTTACTGTTTCGAAGGAAACGATTATCACAATTAATTTTCGAAAACTATTAAATGACACCAAAAGATGGAATACAATATCAAATTCTCTCGTTATTTTCGCACCCGTTATCAAAAGAGCCGTTTTGAAGACGAACCAAAATGTTTTCAAACCAATTGTATCGTTTTGTGCTGCTGGCTATTTCGGTGGAACTATTATTATTATTAATAATTAGAGGCCAGCAATATGCAGCAAATTAAACGACTCATTTAAAGTTTCGCAAACCGATCCTGGCTTAATTTTCACGTTTTATTCTAGAAGGCTGGCAAACTGATTCTTGCACTTTTCCTTTCTTTTCCCCGTGAATGTGGAACGCGTCCCGTCACGTCAGTTTTCGATATTCCGTCGTATGAATGACGCATATTTTTCAGAAACACTAAAGCCACGGCAGCTGGCGAAATGGCTTTTGTCTAATTTGGTACGAAGCGACTTTAAACGGCCACGTCACCTCAAACGTTAAACTCGTTACGATCACGATCGATTTAATCTACTCGCTCGCGTTAACAATGGAAAATTCGAGGAACCTGTTAATATTTTCCATGTGCAATTTCTATTTCCGTCAGCAAAATCATTCTTTGCGAAATTAAACAACTTGTCGCAGTCATTAATATTTTTCTTTGTTTAGTTCTAGTTTTATTTATTAAAGAGCGGAGTTGACAAATTCAATTATTGCACTATTTTTTTTACAAAAAATTACATTCTTTTACTGTTTTACAATATCACGATGTTTGTAAATTATCTTATACCCTATGATAATTCTTTGTACTTCTTATCTTAACTTCATTGTTTATTACCGCTGTTGGAAAATGCAACGAAATAACTTCAAAGCAAATTAAGCAACATGCTTACGTACACGACTAAAACGTGTTTGACTAAAAAACAAACTCCTAAAGTCCCTTTTGGAAAGCCTTGTATTATACAGAATTTATATTTTCACTTCTAAAATCATGTTTCTGTAAAATTAATTCCGCTAATTATAGCGGAACCATGATTTTATGTTTTAATAGGCGTATAATGTGTATTAAATATTCGTGGTATCATATATCTTGGCTAGAATGTAATTTATGGCTATGCATCGACTACGCGATGCGTTGATAAACATTGGTGTCGATATCGTATCCACAGGTCAGGGCGAACAGTTTGCACCTGTTTGTTTGAACAGGTGTGTGGCAATATTTCATAATCGTAGAAAGGCTATGCCTTTAGAAGTTGATTACACAGTTGATGTAATTGAACGAAAAATTTGAAACAAATATAACGACAATAAAATATTAATTACAGTGAGATTAATGGTATGTAGTGTTTTATATGTACCGTCGATATCGATCAATAAAATGTTGTAACTAATTTGTTGTTACAGGTAAATGAATCAGAATTATTAATTTCTAATTTGTCGTCTCTACAACGAAATTTTGCAAGTTTAATTAATAACAACAAATGAAATGTTATTGACGTCAACATGTGACAAATATTTACTAATACAAATTACTGTAGACGTTTAAATGATACATAATATTATTTACTGTAAACTTTCTAATTAGTCTAAATTTTAAAAGTACGAAATTTAAAGCGATTTATCTTAATTTTTTAAAAATTGTTTTAAATTTAAAATAATTAATCGTAGCCATCGAAATTATTTCAGGAGATAAAATCGTTTGAGAAATTTAAAATAAATATGAAATATAACGTGGCTACTGATTAGATTACTGTGCCTAACCATATTTAATTAATTTCGAGACTCGAAAGGAAATGTTTCTCTGAGACTTGAAATTATTTAGACACCCAGATACCTGTTTCTTAACTAATAACAAATAGCTAAACTCGTAATGTACTCACGTTATCATTTTGAAGCAAGCTGTAGGAATTGTTTGAAGGTCCTGGACTGGGTGACGTAAGTTCCGAAAGTTTGCTAGGAGATAATTTTTCGTTGTTTCCACCCTCTGCGCCGTCGCTGCTTCCGCTGCCACTGAAAATCAAAAACCTTTAATTGAAACATGTTCCACTTCTTGACAGTCTACGAGATTATATTCGTTCAAGGAATTCTTACTTACACCATTAAAAGTAAGAAAAGAATCGCGTTCTATTTATGGCACGTTTGATATTCCAGACATGTAATTAAATGATTAGCACTTCACATTAATTTCCATTGTATTTATTGTTCCGTAAGTATACTTATTAAAACATTTGAAAACAGATTTTTTCTACTTTTTAGTCCACGAGATTGATCAGTTAGACTTTTTAGCGAGTCATAGGAAAGCTGGAGAGAATGCTCCTGGATGGAATTTATGTTTGGTGATTAAAATGTGTGGAAAAGGTTATTTCATAGATTGATGGGGATTTTGTATGACATTAATGAACTATTAATAGCACTATTATCGGGAAAACGTATTTTAAAACAGATAAGACGGATTTCTTTAACGATATAAACATATTATTCAGGTACAGTACTCATAGTTGTATGCGGTAGCATATGTGCCTCTCAGAAGCCAAACTGATGAAAAAGAGGAATGTTATTATCAATCATAAACTAAATTCCATTCACTCATCTCTAAATAATTTAACAAAATAATGTTACTAGAACTCCCATCCATGCTTTCACTGTAATGATACTCAAGCTTATAGAAATCTTTAGACATTGAGGAACATATTTATGTCAAAAATCAAAATTTTATACCATTCCAATATGTGATAATTTGTGTAACAGTCATAGATATGCATTGATAGTTTCTATCTTTTAAGTTGCAATCTTAGGCTTCCTTGTCCATCATCACAAATTGCACCATCTCATACAAAATATGTTTCCACATCTTATTTTCTTATGCAAATGCTCGTTGTTGCTTTTTTAAGGTGTAGACTATTCACACATTCCTTTTCCGCGTAACACAGGCTCATATTTGTTATATATATATTTTAACACGTGTACCATAGTTTTATTTGATTTTTCGTGATATTTGAATAAAAACCTTGAAGGGATTCTACATTTTAACAAATTTTACGCTCCCAGAAGTTTATCTTGTGTAATCATTAAACTGCGAATCTTTATGAAAAATAAAATCGTTGCGAACGTGCCTAGAAAAATTGAACCTAAATAGAAATTTATTTTAATCTGAAAATATTATAACATAAACTTTACTTTCAATCTTTTTTATATTCTTGCACATTGTTTGCATTTTGTAGGTTCTTGCACATTCAAATTTCCAATAAATGCATAAAGATCCGCAGTCTAGTAATTACTAATAAAGTTTGTCTAGACTTGTCCCCTCAGAAGAGACATTCGAATGCAAAGGGTTAAAGGTCAGAGTATCTATAGAAGCTCCCTTCACTGTCGATTTAGTTTCCTATCTCCTAAACCATCCACCGATAGCATTGCCATCTCAAAAGCGCGTTTTACGACGAAAAAAACGGATTTCCCTCACATCATGAACATCACTCGGTGGCAATCTTCATGGCTCCGTGTAGCACACGTACGCGTCAGAGCGAACAGCTGAACGATATCAGCGAGGACGCCACTTAACGCGATCCACGCTCGGGTTTCCTGATTCTTCGATCAATTCGCCTCGAACACGACCAAGTTTCTCAGCTTACGTAATCACTGTAAAGCGCGACACGATCGGTTTCGCGCACTTCGTACCGGTGAACTTTAGCCGTCGCGGTCGGACCGTGGCCGTGCACAGTTTGCGAAAAAACCGTCGTCTGAAGGGTCTTCTAGCCAGCGAGGATCGGTACTAGCGGCGAGGCCATAGCCGCGGCAGGTATTATTAAAACCTAACAAGTACAAAGTGAGTCGGTCGGTCGACCGGTTCGACGGTGCCACCAGCATAGTATTTAATTCTTCTACAATGTTCAACCTATAGCCGACGACACTCTTTCCGATCCCGTTGCTATGGCAACGTTGTCCTTGACCTCCAAGAACGGGGTCATCTTTTTCATTCCAGCTGCTCGTTTTGCCGCGGAGAACCGTGGAGATGCGGTCATTGTTGGGAGGTGGGATCGAGAGACGTGCCCCGCCTCCGCCTGCCATGGACCACGGACACGGCGAAACGCGGATGAGACGTGTACAGGGTGGTCATATTAACCCTAGGTTTACGGAGGCTCCAAGTATCTTCGCTACATTTTCTTTTTTTTTCTCCTAATTACTTTGTTTAAGGTCACATCAACTACATGGTTATCCAGTGGTCACGTTAATATCTACAATTCAAATCTTCAATTACAATTTATTCATTATTTCATATTTCGTTAATACATGATATGTCTAAAGCGAAACCGAACTTTTGCTCTAAAATTTTTTCTAATCGCGCCATCTAGTTACAGATAATAAAAGACAATAGGTTGAACGTTAATTGTTGACCGTGCACGGTATCGTTTGAATCCATCTTGTATCGAAATCCATTGTCTATGTTACCAAGCACGAACAAGTAAAAAAAAATAGAAATATTATTTTTGTCCACATTTGCCTATCATTCGCCGCACTGTGCGCTTGTTGGAATACCGGGATGGAACGCTAATATTAAGTTCTGCGTTAAATTGAAAAAGACTTTTACCGAAACGCTTACGTTATTAAAACAAGTGTATGGGGATGAATGCCTAAACCGTACATAAGTTTACGAGTGGTTCATTCGAGAGTCCATTGAAGACGAAGTTGGATGTTGTTGCACGACAATGCGCCTGCACACAAAGCTGCAATTGAGCGTCAATTTTTGGCTTAAAAAGGCATTGTTACCTTTGATCATCCACCCTACTCGCCTGATTTGTCATCCTGCGATTATTTTCTTTTCCCAAAATTGAAAATTCCAATGAAAGGGACACATTATAGCAACGTTTCGGAGATTCAGGCCGCTGTAACCGCCGTATTAAACGGGCTACCAAAACAGGACCTGCAAAGGTCCTTCGAAATGTTAATTACGCGGTCTACAAGCTGTACTGACGCAGACGGAGATTATTTTGAGTAAATGAACGTGTGTGTAAAAACTTTTCTTGTACTTTTTTTCTTTTCATAGCAAAAATTCGGTTTCTTTTTAGACAGACCGTGTATATCTACTAGTATGAGAAATTCGTTTCTATTGTTGAGAATCGTCTGCATATTATTTAAAAGTTGCATATTGTTTAAAGACGGCCCTAGTTACAAGCACGTTACATTGAAAGTAATTAATTATGAAACGCACGATTGCATGAAACACACATTACGGGTCAAAAGTGCGAAACCACTTTATTTCTTCTAGCTTTCTACGACTGACATACGTAATAAGCTTAAATCCTTGACAGCCATCCTACGCCTACGTCGAATATAAACATTTAATATTTGTTTTACGATGGCAACACACACTTGCAGCACTGTTTGTTAGTCAAGGCGCCTCTAATACGTAGAAAGTAATTTTAGATGTATGTATGTACATACATTTCGTAGAATGGATGATAAAAGGTCTTCTGATCTGTTATGTACTTATTTAGTCAGAACTATCATTTAAATTCTAAAGTAAAATTGTAGTTTACGTTAAACGAAGAAAGTCGTTCCGTGTAACTGTATATTCGATGCATTAAACGGTGTAAACAAATTTCTGATGGATGTTTTTATTTATTATCTGTTATTTGAATCACGTTTATCTTCTATGAATTCTGATAAGTCTATGATTGTTTTAGTTTTATTATTTCGTATTTGCATCCACTGTTGCATTTTACGTAGATATCTCAAGAGTCGAGCAATTAAAGTTAGTTCGACAAGCTGTGTCAAGTGTTAGCTGAACCGGAAAATAATGTCGCTTTTGCAATTTTAAATACTTGTTTATCGTTCATCAACTCATTGATTTTTATCGATCTGACAATTTGCACACTAGATGGCAAAAGGCTATTGATAACGGGAGCGATTATACAATTAATAATTAAAAATAGAAATTTATAAAAAATTTGTTTGAATTTAATGTAAAAGAAACGACATTACTTTCCAGCCTACCTAATATTTAGGTGAACAGAAGCTTTGAATGTTGCATGTATTTCTCTACTCTCAAGTTTTAATAGTTTGACCAGTAATGGATGCTTTATAAATGTGAATCATTTCCTTATCATTCTATAAGAAAGCTTTTTATACACTTCATTGTCTGATTTTATAATTCTTTCCGTACAATATCACATCTCCAATGGAAAAAATATACTTCAATATAGATAGGTTGCACCGAAAATTCAATGATTTTTTAACGTACGATTTTCCTGAACATAAATATAAACAAACTGATATGTTTAGCAG
The DNA here is from genome assembly GCF_026225885.1 of Hylaeus anthracinus. NCBI lineage: Eukaryota > Metazoa > Arthropoda > Insecta > Hymenoptera > Colletidae > Hylaeus > Hylaeus anthracinus. The sequence goes on along the minus strand of NW_026534348.1, from coordinate 21,458,327 downwards.
AATTCGAAATTGTAATAAGAAATGTATAAAAAGAGAAGCAATTAGGTAAAGGTAATGATTGTTCCCCTTATAATAATAATCCAAACCATTATTGAATATACACTCATTTATTTACATTGGTCTGTTGAGTCAACTTTAAAACCTTTACTATTTTATTAATAAGCAATCCTAGCCTGTGTAACGATCCCACAACATAATAACTTTATCGCTCGAGTTATTATTTGATTAAACTAATAAGTTAAATTAATAAGTGAGGCTTTTTTAGCGACGCGTGCTATATTTCTGCTACACGATTCAGTCCTTGTGCATTCAAACCGAACTCCTCGACTTAACCTATCCTGCAGTTACCCTTTACTGGAAGATACTGATCCTGCAAGCTATCTGATTATCGCATCGGAGTCGCTGCGATTTTTAACCGACTTCGAAAAGGAAGAGGTTACTCAATTCAACATGTTTATATATATA
>NW_026534348.1:21381828-21452862 GCF_026225885.1 Hylaeus anthracinus | reverse complement strand
AAAGGTACGTTCACCGATTACGCCGAGGTGGTTTGAGCAATCGGAATGAAACCTGTTGCATCTTGTAAAGCATGTCATCCCGGCGGTCCCGCTATTAAGACTTTTTGCAATTTGTTATTTTTTACCCATTTTTTCTTTTTAACAAAAAACCGTAATTTTTAGGTATCTTTGACGATTACGTCGAGATGACTTGATAAATCGGAGTGAAACCTCTTGCATCTTGTAGAATACTTCTTCCAGTAGGTCCCGTAAACAAAACATTTTGTGATTTGTCATTTTTTACCTGTTTTTTTTGAAAAAAAAAAAAAAAACAGAAAAATTTTGTCTTGTTTCTTATTCCAACAATCTCATAATTCTAACCTTAACCCGCAGTTACCGTTTACTGGGAGTTATTGATCCTGCTAGTTTCTGACTATTCGCCAGAGTCGTTGCACTTGACTCCAATAACCAAACAATCAAAATACCCGAACCTGCGGTTACCCTTTACTGAGATATACTGTTCTTGTAAACTATCCGATTATCGCATCGGAGTCGCTACATTTCTATTCCATCTGCAGTTGTCGGATTCATTGACGCACAATAACTAATCGTACCGCTTCTTTTCTCAAATCTACCCCACTCGTTGCGCTCACCCGCGTCGATATCGCCCTGGCTCGTAACGTAAAAATGCAACCCATTTTAGGTCAATAATAAATTCCAACCGTACTATTTTGAGAAATTTTGTGATTATGTAATATTATTTGTACTTTTCTATTGAATGATTTTTTTAAAAAAAGAAATAGTTATTCCAAGAATGTAACATACGTTTTTCATTAATATCGACTTTGTAATATAATAATAGTATAAATCTTTATCATTTTACTATCATTAAATTACTTTTATATTTATATATAAATACTTTTGTATTTCTATTGTTGTAATACCATCTTTAAAAGAAATTGCATTAGTGAAATTTTAAAAATTTATCAAAGTACATCAGGAAAGAATACAAATTCAAATTTAGCAATCAGAATGTTTGAGCGTTATTTGAATAATGAATACTATTGAATATCATTTCTACCATAAAAACGTATTTTAACCTCTTGAGGGATATTGACATATAATTGTACGTTTACGTTTATATAAAAATTGTTGTTATTTACCGTTATTCGCAATACTTGTTTTGAACTATACATATACATTTTTTCTTGCAAGTAATCAAAAATTTTTATAATTCATCGCTATAGAGGTTAAGGATGAATTTTAAAGTAAAATATTACACTTACATAAAATTTCTCAAATAAATATATCCATTTAGTATAATCTTTGAACCATTTACAGCGGGTGTAGAAAGTATTCGTACATCGATCAATTTCCAAATAAACTATGTGAATTGTAATTTATTAACTTTTTTTTTATAAACAATGATATTCTATAAACAATGATATTCTTGGAAATGTCTAGAATAGATACAGTACGAAAAGATTAGGTATTTTGTATAAGTGAGAAATCAACAAGAAAAAACAATAAATCGATAGAAATACAGAAGCAATAAGTATTCGTACAAGTGTTAAATATTTAAAACTTTGTTTAAAAAAAAAACGAAATTTACATTAATTTATAAATAATTAATACTTCGTGGGATTTCCTTTTGATTTTATAATTACTGCAACTCTTCTAAGCATTAAATTAACTATCATAAATGTGGATGTTATTCGGGATGAGATCTTCTTTCATTCCTTTATTAGAGCATTTTTTAAGTCTTTTTTACTGGAAATTTAATGTTTTCTATTTACCACGAAGCAATAAACTGATGTGTTTATGTTACAAATTCTACTGTAAATTGTTCGTCATAAGAACCGTGCGAATACTTATTGCTTCTATATTTCTACCAATTTTTCGTATTTTCTTGTTAATTTCGTAAATTATATAAACTAGTAATTGTTGTTTGAACTACATATATTCTAGAGATTTCCGAGAATATGTAGGATAGCGTTGATTATAAAAAAAGCAGTTAACAAACTGCAATTTCACGCAAAAGTTTTTTGGGAAATTGATGGATGTACGAATACATTCTACTGTATCAATGATAAATGTATATAAGACTGAAATGCAAATTAGAAATCGATGAAAACTCACGTGCAATTTCTGCAAAACGCACGTGACCGCGACTCCAAAGGTCGATAGCAATTTTCGCAAAGCCAATCCTTGCTGCCAACGTAAATGCTGTTGCTGGTGAGAAAAGTGATCCAATTGCACCCTTTGAGCCTAATTTCGTTTAAAACGGACGTGCTCACTTCCCTCGCGTTCATTCTCGCGCATTATCGTCTCTTTGATACACCCTTTCACTTCACACGTGACCGTCCCATTACTTGAAATTCTTCAGCCCAGACCTCGGGGCAAATTTTCAACATTTCATTTCACGTCGTCCGCCAATGTTCGTCAGCATTGATGACACTGCATTCCAGCAATTTAAATATTTTTACTTCCACTGGGCTCGTCTTAATGAATTCCGTGCGCACCTTTTCACTTTTTCACAATACACGCGTAAACGATAGTGTTCTCCAACAAATTTGCTATTCTTAGCAAAATTGAAAATTGTTTGATTTTTCGAACGATTCTATGGAAAATTAAATATTCACTTGCTCTTTTTTTATCTACTTTTATTACGTCCTTGTATAGAATGTTTAGAATAGTTGAAGAGTCTATTCACTATTCTCACCGATTGTGATGTACTTTCATTATTTTCTTCACTATATTTTATATTACATATTTGGTATATTTTGTTAAAAAACCTTGGAATTTTTATGATGATTAAGAGATTTATTATTTTTACAAAAATCGACGTTCTACTTTCATTTGGTTTTATATCATATTTTTTTAATACTCCGGAATAGTTAAATAATCTTATAATTATTATTGCAATTAAGATATCTGTTATCTACATATTATGATGATTCAGTTTCGTTATGTCTATCAGTAATGGTTCATATAAATGCTCTAGGACATGTTTTTAAAGCACTTTTTAAATTTGTAACTATTACAACGTTTAAGATTTTTTTTTATATATTTTATAATTACAATTATAATTATATTATAATGGTATTGTAACGACAATATAACTTCATTATAACTACCGCTAATGTTGTGCATACAGTTCTTGGAATATATTGCAAACGAATTTTTTTATTTCTGTATTATAGTGACGATTAAGATAATAAATATCTACATAATTTGGAATTCCACTTTCATTAATGTTTTATGTTAACTTCTAATTTCATAACTTCGATGTCTATTATTTATAAATTACGATGTTGCATTTTCATTAACGTTTATATTAATTTTGTGAAATATACCTATTAAAAAATATCTATTATATTCATATATCTCGATGTTCAATTAATTTTCGCAATTGTACGTCCCACTAATAAATCACTTTCTTTTCCACGATCTTTCGATTCATTATTGCTTTCCAATTGGGATTTCCCTCGTCGCCGATCGAGCCTTCGAACGATCTACTTTATTTTGCCACACTCGATAAATCTCGAAACCTCACCAGACACTTTTACGAGTTCTACTTATCAAATAAATCAATCTTTACACGCCTTGCGCTCCATCCATTCGAAGCCTCGAAGCCTCGAAGCCTCGCACCTCACTGTTTTGATTTCGCTGCAACGGAGCACCGACGTTCAACGAACGCTGTTCAAATTACACTAACGGTTTCCACTCGTTTCACAAGTAATGAAATCTCATTCCCCTACCTCCGTCGCTTTATTCGCCGTTAACGAGTCGGAAAATATTTTGACCGCGAAACCACTCGAGTCCCTTCCTCGACGAGCGTACTTTTCCTCTAATATCTACAACACTATCTACACAGTATCTATAACATTCGTCGATAAAAACTCGTATCGTGAAATATTCATTTTTCTTTCAGCCGTGGCGATTACGATTACTTCTACCATGATTATTCCAATAATTCAACGCGGTTGCTTGGTTTTATTTTTCTATATGTCAAATCCAAGATCCAGGATCAGTTGACTATTTCGACCTAGGGGGCTTGATTGTTCGAAGAAGATCGTGGGTTAGGCCTAGGTTAGATTTATCTATATTATTGGTCCTATCATTTTATCCTGAAATTGTTCAATTTTCTTTCACAGGTGACTATTACGATTACTTCTACCACGACTATCCCAGTAATTCAACTAAAGTCACCTGAATCCAGGATCCAGAGTCAGCGTTCTGTTCGATCTAACGTTTGTGTCTTCTAATAAGTCAATGGGTTAGATTTAATTTAGGTTTGACGAACAAGAATCCTTTGCAACTAAAACTTCTAACTTTTTTTTCTACAGTGACATCACGATTACTCTTGCCACGGCTATCCCAGGAATCACAGGCAATGGTTCAGCTTATTTATTTTTTCGTTAGATACAAAATTCAGTGCGGTTCTTGATTTGGTGCTTCATCGTTCGAAGAAGACTCTTCCTCAGCTTTCACTAAATTGTTCAGAGTCTTTCAAAGACCAGCTCAGGACCAAATCCTTCGTTACTTTGTACACGTTTCTTTTCAAATATTAAGAATATATTCACATCATATCTTAGTTTCTTTTAATATGAACTCATGCATACACTTTGTATTTCGTGTCACGTTGCTAATTGATGACTAGACGTGATAGTTTTATGCATTACTGTTTGGTTATTTCTTCGATACACACTGGAACGTAATTCTGTGCTGTATTTTTACCACTGTAAAACTTCACTGCTCAAAAAATGTATGTTTAACCTTGGTTTATACACAAGGCTCAGTTTCATACACAATCACTCCATCAGTATTTTCCTATACATTGGAATGCAGTTCTGTGCTGTTTTTCTAGCACTGGAAACCTCACTGCTCAAAGGATCGCTCGCTATGTGTTCGTTACATACATTTATATCTGGCTTTCATAACTTATATACAACTATTCGTTCGTTTCTTCAGCATAGATACAACCATCGTTTTCAGTTCAATGACGATTTCCCATCACCATAAAAACACACCACTCAAAGAAGTGATACTCAGTGTTTGCTTAGGTAGCACTTCCAAGTTGGGTTGTTTCATCGACAACGGACACGTTCGACGATATCCCTCACACACTGTGCATTTACGAGCTGGATGTTTATCTTATCGGGTGTATCGCGTGTTTGGTTCCTCGTCAGCTTTTCCCGACACCCAGCGAACCGTTTGATCGGCGACGAAACGACGTATCAACGACGTTGGCTAGGCGTCGGGTCGCGGAAAGGCGGGCATGCTGCAACAGATATCGTATCGCTTGATAACAGCCCCCCCCCCCCCCCCCCCCCCCCCCACCACCACTTCCAACCCTGCTACTCCCACCCAGGCAACAGAACAGTAAAGTAACGCTGGGACAACGAAGAGGGACCGATAAAAGCGTTTTATTGCCGTCCCGGCGCAATCAGCCCTGCCAATCTGCGATCGTCGACGCTGATTCCTGGACGCTTCCTTCGACGCCCTTGCGCGCGATCAACACTTTCTCGCTTCTGCCAAGGCTGCCGACACCTTTTACTCTCGGCGGATTCCAGTTTCGCGAAACTGACCGATAAAATGTGACGCGTCTACGCAACACGCGCGACGTGCCAATGACGAGTCTCTCTTCTAGGAGGTTGCACAAGCCGTTCCATTAAATGGTGAGGAACTCGCCACGTTCGGCGACGACAAGCTCCAACGGAGGTCTATTAACCCTTTTACGCGCAGTATATATTTACGTTAACGGCGCTGAAGGTAACGCATTAGTTGAGGTATATCTTAGAAATGTCAATTCTAACTTGGATGTTCTACAGTGACTCACGAAAGTATTTGAACACTTAGTACGAAATACTTTATTAATTATAATAGGTATATTATATAACATTTACTGAAATATTATTAACACTGTAAGGAGGTACGACTCTGCAGATCATATAGGTAAAGTTTCAAACAAATCAAAATATGTAAACAATAAATTTGAATTATTGGAAGGAAAGACGTGTGATGAAATAAGTAAATTATTAAATATAAATAGATCTACGACAAATGATATTATTAAACAATGGAAATCTGAAGGAACTTTAAAAAATAAATACCGTTCAGGTCGACCAAAGAAATTAACCGATAGGAAAGAAAGAGCGTTGCTCCGCGAAATTAAGAGAAAAAATCCAAAGCTTTCTGCTACAAAACTTGCAACAATAGTTAAACAGAATTTTAATAAAGATGTGCATCCAGAATTATGCAGAAGAGTGTTACGTGAAAATGATTATCATGCCAGAGTTCCCAGAAAGAAGCCATATATTAGTGATATTAATAAGAAGAAAAGATTGAATTTTGCAAAAGAATTTATTAGTAAAGATAATGTATTCTGGAATAAAGTGATATTTCCAGATGAATCAAAATTTAACGTCTTTGGGTCAGACGGACGCAATTTTGTTTAGAGACAAGCAAATACCAATGAGATGGAACCAAAGAATTTATGTGCTACGGTGATGCATGGGGAGGCTCAGTTATGATCTGGGGGTGTATGGCGGCAAACGGGACCGAGAATTTGATCTTCATAGAAGGAACAATGGATAAATACAAATATTTGAACATTTTACAAGAAAATTTAAAGGAAAGTGCAAGAAAATTGAGTATATACGAAGACTTTTACTTTCAGCAGGATAATGATCCTAAGCACACTGCAAAAATTGGTAAGGAATGGATTATATATGTATAATACCCCCCACATGTTAGTTACACCACCACAAAGCCCTGATATTAACCCGATTGAATATCTATGGGCAATAATGGCGAAAGAATTACAAAAATTTAATATAACATTCACGGCAAGTTTAAAGGAAAAAATACTCCAAGTTTGGAATTTTATTTCGCCAAGTATTACAGAAAGGTTAGTAAACAGTATGCATACTCGCTTACAGGATGTTATTCGTGCCAAAGGCCGACCTACTAAATATTAAAGATTTAAAAATTACTTGTTCAAATACTTTTGTGGCTTCAACAATCTCTATCTTAACAAGAAATAATTCAAATCTATTGTTTACATATTTCGATTTGTTTGAAACTTTACCTATATAATCTGTAGAGTCGTATCTCCTTACAGTGTTAATAATATTGCAGTAAATGTTATATAATATACTTATTATAATTAATAAAGTACTTCGTACTAAGTGTTCAAATACTTTCGTGAGTCACTGTAAATGAAATTCATCTGCGTTGAAAGAGTCGAAGACGGTCGATTTTGAAATAGGTGGATCTGTTACTAATAACTAATAACTGTGTCATTAAAGAGACTATTTTCTGACGTTCACTGTCATTTATTTTCTCACAAATCCTCTTAAAAAAAAAGAAGAAAAAAAAAACACTTATAGTTATATACTCTATAACTGATAGTTTGAGTCAATTATGTAGATGTAAGGGAATGCTCGATTTTTATTATAATGTTATAGGCATTTTGGGGAGAAACTAATTCTGACAAATTGACTTTAGAGGAAATGTGTTTTCTCTTTTCTCAGATAGGAAACTATTGCGAGATGTTATATTTATTAAGGGGATCAAAGGGTATGTTGTTTCTTTTACATTATATTCAAAAAAGTAACTTTATAACAAGATTTTATTTTGAATCAATTATGTAATTGCCCTCGTTATCAACAACCTTTTGTTATCTAGTGTGCAAGTTTGTAATACCCGATCGATAAAAATCAATTGATTCACAATGAGCTGATAAATGATAAACAAGTATTGATACTCGCAGAAACAGAGGCGGGTAATATTTTGTAGAGAAATATTTTAAATACTATTTTAAATAATAGATTCTTCAGAATTCAAATAAAATAGTATTTCAAATGGGATATAAAATTTCAGCAAATAAAATATTTTATTTTGTGTTAGGTAGTGTTCGGGACTCGACCAACGGTCTTGTGGTTAGGGAGTTTCTCCCTCTCCTCGAAACAAGCAGGAAAATCGGTGAGAGATTGGTCGGGAGAGAGTGGTTGAGAGAAATGTAGCGAAGAAGTAAGTTTGCAGAAGATAGATTGTAATCGAAAAGAATTGACGAAATAAAGAGGCATCGAGGAGTGTTAAACAGTTTAAGGGTGACTTCTTTTTCTTCCCCTGAGCTCGGACATAACATTTTGATAATGTAAAACGTAAAATAAAATAACTTATTTTGGTAATCTATAGTTAAAGCATGAAAATAAATATTTTATTTTGATAATCTAACACATCAAATAAAATATGTTACGTTTTAATAACATAAAGCATAAAATTGAATACTTTCCATAGCTCTTAACCTTAAATTTAACCTGAAAATAATTTTAACTTACTTTAACCATTATTTTAGCCTGAAAATAAACTGTGTATATATGATACACAGATGGAAAAACTATTTCTTGCGATTGAAGAATATCTCTTTCCATCACTCATTTTATGAAGATTCTTATTGAAGATTCTTAATAGAAGTATTCATTGAAGAACTACATTGAATGTATGTTTATAATGCAGAGGAAAAGTACTTCGTTCGTTTCAGATTACTAAAATAAATATATTTTTTATCCAACTTCGAAAAAGGAGGAGTTACTCAATTCGATATACATATATATATTTTTTACACTATAATTTAGTAAAATAAAAATATTTTATTTGCTGATAATAAATTAAAGAAATAAAATATTCCGAACTATGGCACAAATATTTTCAGTCTTTTTCAAATAAAATATTAGTTGAAATATTATCTTAAACATTTTTTTATAACAAATAAAATATTTTATTTTTAAAAATACTTACATGATCCGAAATAAAATATATTATTTTTAAAAATACATGCATGATCCGAAATAAAATATTTATTTACTGTTTATTATTTAAAATACGTATTTTACCCAGCTCTGCACAGAAACGACATTATTTTCTGGTCCCCTTAATATAATATTACCGACGTAGAACAGTCATGAATTTTGATTTATATACTGAAGATACTATAGAATACATTACATACCTTCAGAAATTGAATTTAAAATGAAAAACTAGTTCTCTCTGAAGGTAAACTGTTCTAAAATTTTATATTTACATTAATAGCGTGAAATTGTCAGACTAAAGGCAATGGCCTGGCAGGTTGAAGTTTATGCTTGAAATATAAATTTTAACTTGAGTATTTTGAATGAAATTCGTTCGTTTCGAGAGAGTTGAGGATTGTTGATTTTGAAATACATCGAACTGTTACCATGTAATTAATAATTGTGTACATTTAACTTGTGTCATTAAAAACTTCGTAAAAATTTAGTATTTAGGAACATATATTAGAAAAGTGTAGTACTTTCTTGAGTACACTGGCATTCATTTTCTCATAATTTCCGTTTAAAAAACCACAGTATAGACATTCGTTAATGAAATGCGCGCTATAACTTATCCATCATTAAACACACAGATAAGACTAAAATGTTACAATGAGTCTATAAATAGTACGTAATATTTACGAAATACTTGCCACATGAAATTCTAAAATATCTTAACATTTGTATTTTTCTTTAATCACTGTAAAATCAAACCGCTGCGCTATAGAAGCTTTTTAATGAAATTATCATTATATCAAACGATGGTCATCTATGGATCCTAAATTGCACAAATATTGACTTATTGACTTACATTTTTCCATTCAAATTTTAGTTTAAGTGCCATTTAGGAAGTATAAAAATGTTTGAAAACGTGCAATAATTTTTGCGCAATTTTCTTTTATATATTTTTGGAAAAAATAATCGCTACTGATTTTTCAAATCGTAATATTTTTAAATCTCATATTTTTATAGAAAACTTTGCTTGTAAAGCAACAAATAAGAATCTAGTTTTCATCGGATTTCATTGGATTTAAAAAAAGGTATTAATAAAACATGCGACTCACCTTTCGGTTGGTCCCGTCGAATAACTGGAAGATTCTTCGCCCGATTCAACGCTATTGAATGAAGTGCAGTTCATCTTCCTTTCTTCCCATTGTGACCGAACCTCGTCTTGGACTCTCCGTTTCAGTTCCTCGACTCTTCGTCTTTCTTCCGATATTACTTGACTACCTGTAACAGTAACGACCAATAAATCAAACTGATACTAATATTTTCAATTTAAAGATAAGAAAGATAAGATAGTATGTAGTATAGTATTTAAGTAGTTAGTTACTGACACAGGTTAGTTGGGAAGTAACTTGATGTAATATAATCTAAAGCGATCTTTTGCAGATCACGAGATGTAAATGGTAATTGGTGTTATAGGTCTGATAGGTCTTACGCCGTTGTATTTTCTTAAATAAACTTAAACTTGAAAAGTTCTCATTGAAGTTGGAAATATGGTTCCCAGTTGAAGAAAATTCACTTTAAACAATTCATATTCTTTATCCATCTTTTAGCATAAAATTCAACGTGATGAAAAGCTACGAAACTATTGAAAAATTGAGAAAGTGTATTGGATTTATTAATGAGGTAATTTTTCGGTAGAAAGAGTAACAAAACTATTTTTTGAAAATTTAGATCTATGTTGTTGGTCTTCCTCAGAATAAAGAACACGAAATTAGAATGTTCTAATAATTTTTATAAAAGAAGCATAAAATATTCATGTGTTTGGTCTGTTAGATGTGATAAGGTGTTTTTTCAGCGTCATTCTATTAGACTTTCTAGAGGGTATATTACAAAATTTTTATATCTTTAATGTTCTGAATTAACCAAACGAGAAATAAATCATGTTCTTTATAAAGTGTTAAAAATCAAAGAAGAGAAACAAATATTAGTCGTATTTTAAACTACTATTTTTTCTCTATACTTCTTGATCTAAGAGGAGAAGAATTTCAATTATACTTCAGTTAGAATAGATTGGAGCGACAAGACGAGTATTTTCACCAATTTATTTTTCATATATTGAACGGCACATAGGAACCGCTATCTAAAATTTTGTATGGCCATATGGTCGCTAGCACGTTGATTAATTTAATCTCTTGTGTAGACTAGACAACCTATGCGAGCTTTTTAAAATGTCTCCTCAAAGATTACGATAAATAATATCAAATATTACTGATATTATTTATAAGTTGACGAATACTATACAGTGGGTGTACAATGTATTTGTACACCAATCAATTTCCCAAAAAACTTTTGTGTGAAATTGTAGTTTCTTAACTTCTTTTTTTCTAATCAATGATATTTTACATATTCTCGGAAGTCTCTAAGATGGATATAGTCCAAACAACATTTACTAGTTAATATAATTTGTGAAATTAACAAAAAGATGCGAAAAGTGGGTGAAAGTATAGAAGCAATAAGTATTTGTACGATTCTTATGACGAACCATTTACAGCAGAGTTTGTAACGTAAACACATTAGTTTATTGCTCCGTGCGAATTAGAAAACATCAAATTTCCAGTAAAGGACTTTTAAACAGTTGTCCGAATACTTATTGGTTCAACATTTCTATCGATTAATTGTTTTTTTTCTTATTAATTTCGCAACTTACATAAATAGTTATTTTTTTTGTAATCTATCTATTTTAGACATTTCCGAGAATATGTAGAATGTCATTGTTTATAAAAATAGAAATTAATATACTACAATTTCATAAAAGTTTTTTAGGAAATTGATCGGCGTACGAATACTTTCTACACCCACTGTATCTTTGTCAACGCACTATGTTACTAAACATACAAATTTGTACGAAGTCGTACCTTGTTTCGCTAAATGAAGCTGTCGATTTCTCTCAATTTCCTTGAGGGACTCGATAGTCTTTCTTCCCAAGCTGCCTTGATTGTTTACAATTGGGGCGTCCGTGGTGACCCTCGAGATTCTGTCAAAGTCTTCCCTGCTAGGAGACCGTTTCTCTTCAGTGTTCTCCCGAGAATTTTGTGCCAATTTCGTCAGTTCGTCGTTTATCGCTCTTACTCGGTTTCGACCCTGCGTGCAAGTTCATAGATGATATGAATTACAAAATATAATTTCTTGTATCGTAATGTAATACACAGGATGGATAATATACAACAGATCACCTGAATAACTAGATTATTCTCAACAATAGAAAATAATGTACGAGGTAGAAGATCATTAAATCATTTTAGACCATCCGTTGCTGTTCATGGTCGCCACTTGAATCATTCATACTAGAACTTGTAATGTAGAAATGCAAATTTATCAACTGTTATAACTGTCTGTTGAAAGAAAATATTTTTCTTCGAAAATGAACTTTAATGAGCTTGTATGACCTTGTATGACCTTGAACATTAGATCGTTAGATTTATCTTATAACCATCTACTCTAATATCTTCTATCTATAAAGTTCTTGACTCTTTATTGTATTCGAATTTTTAATGACGAATAAAATCAATATATAACAATTTATTTCCAACGTTTATTCAATCGAACAGTGACACTTCTATTTATTCATTGTGAAATATTTTTGTTTCATACAAATTATAATTTTTATCCAACGAGTGGTATGTAGAATATTGTTTGCCTTTCATTCGTTATTCAAAATTATTGTATATGTAAGAATTTTGGCCATCTTTGCTTAGAATAAAGGAAACATCGTCACAGTCTGTCGTCACGAAATCAAACAACTTCTAACTTATTCTTTAAAAATTAATCTGATGTAAAATGTAATCTTCTACGTTTGAAAATTAACAAATTATCCAGGTGATCTGATTTAAATATCTCAACCTGTATACTTTGAACGTAGTATTCACAAGTTTACTAACTTCTTCCAACCGTTTCAAATGTGCCAGTTTCTGTCTTTCGAGACTTCGTGCATCCTTAGTCGCTGTGCACTTTGCTTCAGATCTTTGCGATTCCAAATGATTCAATCGAGCTTTCCTGGTCTCTATCTTAGTCGTTAGCTCGCTCAAGTATCTGGAAATGATATTTCGCACACGTTAGACGTGGATTCAAATACTAAAAATTCTTTGTGCTCTTTATACGTCTATTCTTTATCTTCGTTAATCCTCTTTGCTTGCGAATTAATATAAAAGGTACTTTTATTTAAAGACATCATACGATTACTATTGCTTATTAATGTAAAATACAATTTTGAAAAAGAAAAATGTATTTAGGATTACAATGGCGTCAATTGTCATACGCTAGGGTACTCTACAGTAAGGATTTTCTTATTTTCTTATTGTATAATAGATATATTTAAAGTTTATATCTATACGAGAAAATAATTTACATTAATCCTCGATTAACTTGAACATAGTCATAGTTGAAAAATTGCTTATTCTTCTACATGAACACGTTAAAGTGTCAAATCCTGTAGCCTATAATTTAGGAAGAAAAACTTGCCACCATTTCAAGCTAAGTCTTCATGCTTCAATTGCATCAAATTTAAAGATAACGCTACGTATAGTGTTGAGTCTGTTGGACTGCACATCCTCCTAGTGTCGTTAATCCAGAATAAAAACAACTGTAGTTTTTAAAAATATTTTATTGCTTTAGACAAGTTTCCTTATAACGTAACGGTATGTACAGTAGGTAACATATAATAACTGGTGGGAATGTTTAGTTACGAAGAATGTTGAGCAGACTGAGAAATGGAATGGAAATTTAATTCCAGAGGGTCGTGGGTGTCGGTAGAATGAAGGGAAGAATGAAAAGAGATAGGAGTGGTTCGGGTAGAACTCGTGCCAGTCCCATAAGCGAATTGTTCCACAATCTCCTGCACGCGGCTGCGAAAAGACAATTTCCGCGATTCGGGTATCTTTTTCACATGCGAGAGTAAGCTTTTGAAGAATAAAATATCTTCGTCGTCGTCCAGATCACGGTTTCGCGACGGTTTCAGATGTAGATCCTCGAGTTTTCGCCTTTCCAACCCTCGTTTCCTTTTTAATCCTCGAACTGCTGAGGAAGACGCGCACGATGATCCTGTAGAAGTATATGGTTAGTACCAACCATGCAAAATCAGTTCGTAAAAGTCTCAAATATATTAGACGAAGTTGGTCCAATCAGTTTCACTATTCTTGAATTCGATTCCCTATGCGAGGTGCATCTTTATAAGGCCATTAAGGGGGGAAATAGATTCAGGCTCAAAGAGTCCGAAAAGAAGAGTTACAAGCTCAAAACGAAGGATACGAAGAAAGAAAAAAAGGACTGCCATATGGTAATCGTATATGTTAATCGTTGATTAATCAGTAAGCCCGATCGCACACAGCGCAACCGATTTGAAATTAGTGTCGCAAACCGTTTGCGCTCTTTGTTTTATCTACTCCACTATCTTTGTTTTACTTAGATCCACGGTCGCATGCAATTAGTTCCGGAGCGGTTTGAAACTGATCGGTTGCGCCCGTGTGCGATCGGCCTAAGTAGTTTAAATCAATTCATTACTGCCTTAAACTTTCTGATTTTCGTATTTTCTTTTCCAAACGCGTTTTCCCCACTTTTGTTGAATTTTTGTACATTCTAGCTCTGTTTAGGATAAAGTAGGTTGATGCGCGAATTTACAAACTCTTCATTTACGGATATAAAAACGTTTATTTTGCAAGAGAATTTCTACATTGATTGCCCGAAGAATCGCTACGCGAACGCTCTCGTCCGAACGAGAGTCCCCTTCTCAAAAGGCTGTCTTAATCGGAATTAACCTTGTCTCTCGGAGTGACAACTGAAAACACTTTACAGTGGCTCTTTCTCACCCCCATTGCCACCCCTCTGGGTGTCTAAGAGGCGTGCTGATGGATCCTGATTTTAGGAACAAGATTCGCCTCTCCGCACAGTGTGATATTTCGGCGATCTAGCTGGACAAAACTTATGTGATCCAATATCTCGGAAACTATTAAAAGTGTAGGAAAAAATGTTGTACATGAAAATTGTGTATCTTTTAACGACAAATTCACGTATATAGTTAGATTTCAGAAAAATTTATTTTTATAAATTATGTATTAACATTAATACATTTTTACTGCAAAATGTTAGTTAATTTTCACGACAATTTATGTATGCAAACTACAGATCAAGCTACGGAATATGTATTTTTTGAAATTTTGTTTCCTTATATCATGTTAATGCAATAATGCGATAATCTTTTTGTCATTTTATATTTCCATTTTGGAAGAATGCTCCTTCATTTTTTTAAAATTTAATTTCGGTATTGTCTTTGACATTATTGACATTCAATTCTTCAGTAATATATTCCGAGAATGTTTCAACATTTTTAAATTTTGGTTCCAATTCTATAAGTCGAAAGTAGTGGAGCAACCGTGTTGAACTTGGTTTGTTCGGAATATAAACGCGATAGTGTATTTTTTTATTTTTGTAATAAAGACATATTGTAAATATAATACCAGTAAACAATTTTGACAAGATCCTTTAATATTTCTCGGGTAGGCGATATTATGTGTACTTTTTTAAGATTCCAATTTTCGCATGACTTGCGTTTTCTCAATTGTAATTCGAAATATTTAGATCCCAAAAGTTCTAACCTATCGAACTTAAAACACAAATAATTTTTCTTTAATTTGAGGTTAATTAGATGCAAAAATATCAATTACTCTTTAATGGAGAACGATTTGAATTTGGATAGTCGGAACGAGATGCAGTTCCCCTACTGGTTTGAAAATTAAAAAATTATTAGTTGTCCACATTTGTCCACGTTCTGACTGCTTGTGTTCGATAACCTATGAGTCTAGCTTTATGCACAAAAAACATGTATCTCCAACACGATCAAATACTATGTTAAAAGTCTAATCATATCTCGAGAACAGTCGTTAAAAAACACGTTAACTGTTACAAAGGTTTAGAAGGCCAATAAAATGGATTTTGAAGAAAACAAAACGTGTGAAAATATCTTGGAAGACATACAAATTTAATATATCCACCTAAATATCATTAGAGGATACTGGTACAATGCAGTTGTGAATTGAACTCAAGCAAAGGATACGCGTCCATAGGATGAAACATTGTGTGCTCAAAGTTCAGACCCTATTAATTAATAACTATACCTTATTTTTTGGAATGATATTTACGTTTTCTGGTGAAATGGACATTCTATTCTTAATTTATAATATTCATAAACAGATTTCGAAAATTACCGTTTGTCCAGCTAGATCGCTGAAATATCAAACTGTGCTCCGCCTCGAGATATACGAATTTTTGTCATTGGTTCACATCAAAAGTCCACCGCGCAACAAATCAAAGAGAAACATAACCCCGGGTCCACACCGCGGCGAACACGAACAAGAACATAGCCTAAAAACGTTCGCAAAGGTGTTCCTACTGTCGCTAACATGCCGGCGAACATCTACGATGTTTGTACTCCAGTGAAACTGATGTTATGTTGTCGATCCGGGCGATCCGCATCCCCTCCACGGTTGGAAATGCTCGAAAGCAAACCATCGTTTACAACCACCCGCCGGCAGATGCTCCAAAAGGATAATATGCGTGACTGTAGTTAATATTAGTTCCTTAATATTCATCCAACTTTTTATGCTTTTTTTGTTGTATCCTGATGAAAGTATATGCAATATATTGGCGAGATTTTTCTGATAAAAATGATTTGAAAAGTCGGGTATCAGGTTCACATAGCTACAAAAGTTACCTAGTTTTTCCATAGGCCTTAATTATCTCCTGGCACGAATTTTACAATCTGTTTTCTATTTTCGAACAGACTTTCTAATCGGTTACTGATTCACAAAATCAAGTATTAATAACCGAAACTTAAAGTTGTCTGATTTGCATCATGTTTGGTGCCATTTTTATCAGGAAAATCTCGTCAATATATTGCATATACTTTCATCAAAATACAACAAAAAATATACAAACTTGAATGAGTTAATAAGAAAATAATGTTAACTTCGATCACGCATATTATCCCTTTGGAGTATGTATGTACTTACCTGCGGGTGGTCGTAAAGACCAGGCCCAGAATTGGAAGAATAGCAATGTCCAAGCTCCGAGGGTTCGAAAAGGGACAAGAACGAGGAAAAAGGCGCTGTTATTCCCGAACGTGTTTGCCGAATCCACCACCTCGTGGATCGCTGAATTTAGTTCGCGAACACAGTTTTCGCCTAACCCAGCGGGGCTACTTTTACGACTACTTCTACGCCTATTAGGAGGGTCATTTGTTAGCGAACTCTGCTATTTCTCGTCCACACTACGGTGAAAACCGGTGAATAACATGTTCACGAATGATGTACGTGACCAGCGTTCACCGCAGTGTGGACTCGAGGTTACACTGCTCGCTTGCCGAGCGTCAAGGGGAACCCCTCCACCCCAGTGGTGGGGATAGTCATCTTGCATTCATCCAGTCAATCCTGTCTTACATTTATCCAGTCTTATCCAGTCTTTACGGCCAATAACGATAACTCGAGGCGAAGCGGAAAATCTGATTCGATGGCAACTTAACAGTGATGGGCAAAGCCTAGGCTTCGAATAAATCTGAAGTTTGCTTATATGTTTGTCTTTTTCCTATTTTGAAGATTTTCCAAAGAAGGAAACAAGACCAACACATCGGCAAACTTCAGATTTATTCGAAGCCTAGGCTTTCGCCTTTAAAGGTCGATTCAGACTATACAACACAGACCGTCACGTTCCGGCAACGACACGTACCGGCACCGCCACGACAAAACATTAAAACACGCGTTTTAATGGAACTATTCACACTATTCCCGTTGACGGAACGTTCAGGTCGGTGTCTGTTAAGTGTGAATAGTTCCATTAAAACGCGTGTTTTAATGTTTTGTCGTGGCGGTGCCGGAACGTGACGGTCCGTGTCGTATAGTCTGAATCGACCTTAAGACGTCACCGCAACTTCATTACCTTCCTCGTGTTCATCGTGACGATTATCGTTTTGGTCCAAGTCCGAGTATACTCGAACTTCATCTTCGTCAACGTGCGAGTCTGTGCTCCGTATTCCATCGTTTGCACACGCTGTAACAATTGTTTTCGAAGGATTGCCAATGGTCAAACGTGGTTTGACCGTGTCTTTTAAAAACAGCAGTTGGTCATAATATGGCCATTTTGACGTAGGTGTGATTTCTGTGGCATCTGCTGAACGATAGGGAGGCAGTTTTCCCAACTCGACGGAAAACTGGTCGCGCAAATATTTCCATTTCTTTCTCAGTCTTGTTTCTGTGAAGAAACGAGGGTTTCAGTGGAGAACATTATGGAAATTGGTTGGGTACTTTCGTAAATGTTCCCTGGTAATGACTTTCTTAGCGATATTACTTTAGATTATCCCATCCCGACTATCAGTAGCGGTAGAAGGAAATATTAGGCTATTTCATAAGTTCGTGGTGAAAATTTTATTTATAATCCCATAAGTATTCGTATCTTCTATGTCTACCGAAGAAATTTGTTTAAATTAAATGATAATAGATGCTGCCAAATAAATGTTTCATTACAAATATGTACGTGAATAAACTTTGTACACGTGTCCAGGGTGAATCAAGTAAGTGTGTCAAAGGGAAAAGATGAATAGTTCAGAGAGTACTATATTTGTAAGACCAAATTTTTTTATAACTGCAATGATGCATGTGCAATCGGTAGTCGCTTTATTTTTTTTAATGGAAATGCATATTTTTATTGCATAGATTGAATTCTTTCGTCATACTTCGTTAAAAAGTACTAGGGTAAAGTGGTAAAAAAGTTATTATTTCGTGAGATATTTTAAACAATTTATATTTATAAACTATGAAACTTTTACTAATGAAACATTTATTTGGAAACAAGAAACCTATCATTTAATTAAGATAAATTTCTTGAGTAGATATAGAAGATACTTATGGGACTGACTGTACACTCCCATATTAATTTGAATAGCAGAACAGTAATAATCTATTATTATGAATCTACTGTCACTGGTTCCATACTTTTAACACTGTCCAAGAGAGGGGAATGTTTATTTTTTAAATGTGATATAAGTACATTTTTCCTATTTCAAAATATTTAATTGTAATATCTTGTTATAAATATTTAACGACTGAATCATCATTCAAGACGTGTTTATTTAACATTCGACTTCATTTTCGAAAAATGAATATGAGTCTGTGGTTCCATTATAAGAAGAATTACAATAGACATATATGTTTATATCAAATAAAATCAATTTCCATACTGTAGTGCACGATTTTAATTAGGGAAAATATATACATATATTTATAGCTTTTATGATAAGCTTTTACCTTGATGACATTTTGACTTATTGGACTATGTCATTTTAGAAATCTGTGATATATAAACAAAATCGTCGAATGAAAAAAGATTGTATCGTAAACAAACATTGCATACTATAAGTTTAGTAATAAATAATTCTAATCTATGTATAAATTCTCCATTAAAATTCATGTAAAATTTGTTTCTAAGCGGTATCTTATTTCTACAGCAGATAACATAAAACGTGTGTGTATTTTATATAATTATAAATATCTGTCAAATGTTCCTATAAAGCAATTTATGAAAATCAACAGGATGACCATCAAATAAAGAAAAGAAATCACTCATGAAATATTCACTAATAAGAAATAGCATATATATATTAAGTATAATACAACTAACAATAAAAATAAATATGTATTATTTGATATACTTACCGTCTTCTACCATTTCTGCAGAAATTTCCTTCCAGTGCATGTCTACCACAGATCTATTCCAGTGATATTTACTCTTTTTATCCCATATCGGAGTTCTTTTGAAAACCGCGTCTATCAATAGTTCGTTGTACATTTCACTAATTTATGTTACGTTTTATTTACGATGTCTGGTAACAATGAAGCCGAATAGTCAAGCATGCAGTAAACTGTGGCATAGTCGCGTGAAAACGAGTGAGGTTTGTCGCAGGCTCTCGTAGCTTTTCGGCGCAGGTCGACGCAGATCGGCGCCATTCGACGCTGGTCGGCGCTGGTCGGTGCTGGTCGGTACTTCCCCTTCATGCCAATAACCAGGGTCGACTGGCGCCGATGAGCTAGCTCAGTACTTCTCAACCTCTTCCAAGTGTTACGCAAATTAAACGCTGAGCATTTTTCTTTGTTGCAAACCGTAGAAATGAAAATATAAAAATATTAAAAAATTAAATGTATTATTTATATTACCTGAACAAAATCAGCCTACGTTATCATTTACTAATTCACGTCATGTGAATTAGTTGCAGGTAGGTATTGCCAAATAGTGTTATGAAATCATTATTTTAAATGTACCATGATTATTTCCAAAGCATTTCGCGAAATAATATAACGTCAATATAATATGTTACAAATCAGATAATTGTAAAAAGTAATAACCTGTTATTTGACACACTACTTCAGATGTGTTCAGGTTTGCCAAAAAGCAGGAAATCTGCAGAAAAAATAATACAAAGTACTTTAGCGGTGCTCGGCTGAAACGCCACAATACTAATGTTGTTACAATCCAGAACACTACTGCTCTTATCTTTGAAAAAGTGATTCTAATTTTTTAAGACTATATTCCATGCATCTTTTGTTGCTGTTAATAAAAAGAAATAAAATAAAAACAGATAACAGTACTGTACTGTTTAAGAATCTAACTGCAAATATGATACATTTTCCTACTTGTATAATTAAAAAAATTATTTAACCTTTACGTTACATAATTTAGGATGAAGTCTTATAATAGGGGGCGAGGCCTACATAACTACTGGAGCATACACAATTATTAATACAAAAGTGTACATATAAAACAATAATTAAGAAATTTTCATGTTTCTTTAGCGAGTTCAAGGTTTAATAATAATAAATAATATTTTTGGTAGACAGAGTTTTATCCCGAATGTGCTAGCTATATTTATCGATAAAGCTTCATCTCAGATATTATTAAGTACGTTTAACCCTTCTCAAATTATATTTCGTTTTAGACAATTAATTGTACTATAGGACCACTGATGAACACTAAATATGGATTATAGATTGAAAGGTAAATCAAATTCCAATTGTATTGTATCAATTGATGTATGTTAATAATATATAGAATCAAATTAAACATTGATTTGAAGGGGAGTTTGGCTCGAACCATCGTACGAGTCGGACGTGTTTACAAACCGAGAGCTACAGTGTCTCTGAGTGCTAAGTGTGAAATCCAGTACCGCGAGTGCTTACGAAATATTTAGTTAATTACAATCGAATTGTCCACGCCAAGTGCAGTGATGATGCCCCCTGGCAACCAGGGGGCCTCATCCGAGAACAACTTAAAAAATATGAACGTTTCTGAGTACAAAAATGTTCAACTAAACAAATCAACGTGTTCAACAAAAGTACCATCCGAAAGTGTTCCCTTGACGTATGCAGCCGCAACACAAAGCATCACATTCCCGACCAAAGAGCAAGCGGTCATCATGGACGCAATTGATGGTGTGGCCATCAAGGAATTCACATTGGCAATAGCTAAAGTTATTTCACCGGGTAATATCAGATTCGTTTCTAGAGTTTCGAACGGCAGGATATGTATGTACCTCGCCAACCAACACCTTGTAGAAAAACTAACCGACACCGACGTAAACACAAAAGTTGCCAATCACACGCTGCGTATTCGTCCCCTTGTATCCAGAGCTAAGAGAATAATACTCTCTAACGTATGTCCAATAATTCCGCACGAAGCAATTGAGTCAAAATTA
Source organism: Hylaeus anthracinus (assembly GCF_026225885.1). Lineage (NCBI taxonomy): Eukaryota > Metazoa > Arthropoda > Insecta > Hymenoptera > Colletidae > Hylaeus > Hylaeus anthracinus. Next base: position 21,431,292 of record NW_026534348.1, on the reverse strand, counting down.
TTAACTATGGGAATCAGGTGCGCGTCTCACCTTATATTCATACGGGCTGGTATGAACGAACCAGGGTTCTCTCACATCTTAAGCTTTCAGCGACAAATATATATTGAACCCAGTGATGCAAACAAACTTCCCGACAGCATTCAGATTGAGTACGAGAACGTTGACTATTGGATTTATATTTCATCGGACAGCCCAAGATGTTTTATCTGCAAAAAAGATGGCCACTTGGCCAAACAATGCCCAATTGATAACAATACCGTGCACATGTCACTGTCCGAAAAACCATCGATCAACAAGGAGAAAGGTAATACTCTTGAAGAAGTTATAGCTGCAGAAGACAACTCTAAAGTCTTTGAACCTGAGACTAATAACTATGAGAGAAATGACAAAAGACCGTTATCCACTACCGAATCAAGCTCTATCGTTAGAGAAATCGTAATCAACGATAATTCTTCTTCAGATGACACCGACAACAAGATCAACCAGGAACAAATTCTTAAAAGTAAACGGACAAAAGGAAAGAAGACAATAAAGAAAAGGCGAACAGAATCGTGTAGCAGCGAACATGAAACCGATATTGAGACAATGACTTTACCAATCAAAGCAATTCTCACCCAACGCCCAAATACGTATGTCCTAGATTATATTAATTTCAACAGTATTCTACGAGAAACTATCGGCAACCCCAACCATCTTGAAATTGCCAAAAAGTACACAGACGACATCAAAGGTTTAAGCAATATGCTGCACGACATCTACCCAAGTTTAACACACCGAAGCGTCAAAAACCGGCTGTCCAGAATCATCAAGAAACTAAGAGAAGGTATCCCATCTCAGGCTATCGCCCCCCTGTTCAATTTAACAATATTCTCTACTATGGCACAACATACCTCTGGGAATAACAATCTTTCAACGTTGCGCATTCTGTATTGGAACGCTAGGAGCATCACACAACGGAAAGAAGAACTGGAACAACTGCTCCGGGAAATTGACATCTTTATTTGTATTGAAACGTGGCTTAAGCCGGAGCTGAAAATAGCTTTCAGAGGATTTAACACGGTCCGGAAAGACAGACTTGACAGAAGAGGGGGAGGTATCGTTTTTTTTATCAAAAGATCCATCCATTATCGTGTATTACCAAAGATTAGATCTTTTAATAACTTCATAGAAACATGTAGCGTTAAGTTAATGAACACTGTCCCATCTATTAACATAGTAGCACTCTACAGACCACAGGGACCTTCTTTAAGCCAAAACAAATGGGACTGCAACCCTGTCTTCTCGTAGGCGATTTCAATGCTCACAACACAATATGGAATTGTTCAAATAACGACTGTAACGGTGACAGATTATTTAATAGTTTAATAAGTAAGAATATCTTTTTGCATAACCCAGATACCTTCACACGTGTCGATTTAAGCAACAATAACAAATCTAATATCGATTTAATTTTTTCGACTCCAGACTTAGCTGATAAATCTCTGATTAACATTTCGGAGGATACTCATGGATCTGATCATTTTCCCGTCGATATAGAAATTAGCATTGAGAAAACCAAACATATCTACAGAAAAGTCACCAATAGATTGTCTTCAATAAATACGGATTGGTACAGTTATCAAGAATTCATGACACAAAGTTTCCAACTATTTTTATCTCGCGAATTCAATATACTAAACTGCGAGGAAAAATACGATTTCTTTACTAATCACGTTAGAGAAACTATCGTAAAGAACACACCCTCGAGGGTAACGGTCAATGTCAATATTCATCGAAACCCAGTACCGTGGTGGGATAAAAACTGTAGTCGAATTCAGAGGTTGAGGAAAGCGGCCTACAAAAAATGGCAGCATACCTATGAAATGTCTGATCTTATTAACTATAAAAAATGTGTTGCATCTGCAAAGAGAACTTTTAAATTAAAAAAAAAAGAATATTTTCGCAATTTTATTTTAGAGTTTGACACTAAAAGAGACAGCAAATACTTCTGGAATACCTGCAAAAAACTTAAAAACAAATGGACATATATCGGGAGCAGATCAATGCCCCCTGAACAACGGCTAGAAAAAATACGCAATGGCTTAGATAGAATCGCTTCCCCTTGGGCTGCCTGCAACCCGGATGATTTCTCACAGGAGACTCACAATCAGTTCTTTGACAAACCGTTCGATTTCACTGAATTTAACTACGCATTGGACTTTAAAAATGACAAATCTGCACCCGAAAAAGATGGAATAGATTACCACTCGCTAAAAATTCTACCATACAATATTAAATTGGTTCTACTAGATATATTCAATGAAATGTACATTGAAAAACGGTATCCTCAAGACTGGCAATCAGTTCAAATGTTTTTCATTGATAAACCCAATAAATCAGACGTCAGATCTATTTCTTTATCTTCATGCATATGTAAAGTTTTTGAAACCATGATTAAGAATAGAATAGAATGGTGGTTCGAAAATCAAAATATCGTACCCATATCTCAATCTGGATTTCGCAGGCCAGATCATGCTCAGATAATTTAGCTGCTTTACTAACCAGCATCGACACTGCGATAAACCAAGGCAAAGACACCCTAGGAGCCTTTCTAGATGTTCTAGCCGCCTTTGACAATGTAAACTGTGGTTTCCTTATCCAAAAATTAATTAAGGTAGGTTGTTCTCACAATGTCATACATTTCATCAAGCACATAACGTTTGGTAGGAAAATTACAGCTATAGATGGAACCACAAGAAATGTCACAGGAACAACTTGGAAGGGTTTGCAACAGGGAGGGGTCTTAAGTCCGCTCTTATATAACTTTTATGTAGCTGAAGTTGCCAAGAATATTCCAAACAAGGTTCAAATATCGCAATTCGCAGATGACATTGCTGTCTATTGCAGCTCTCCTACCGTTAGCGATAGCAAAAAATTACTCGAACAATCGATTAATACTATTCATACCAATCTTAAAACTGTTGGTCTCGATCTATCACCTCGAAAAACAGCGTTTATTCACTTCAATAACAGACGCATTCTACCTGGTAAAACCGAAATTATAATAGAAAGCTGTGTTATCAAGTCAAGCGAAACAATCAAATTCCTAGGAATCAATTTTGACTTCGACATGAAGTTTAAAGTCCACATAAATACTATGAGGAAAAAATGTTTTAGGCTGTTAAATATCATGAAATTTCTTTCTGGGGTTTCATGGGGTGCTTCACCCGAGACCTTGATGTTAATATACAGTAGTATCATAAGACCAATTATGGAATATAACTGCTTCATATACTATCCGAAAAACAAAAGCCTAATGCTTAAACTAGATCGAATCCAGTTTGCTGCAATTCGATTGGGACTGGGGTACAGAATAAGCACTCCCACAAATGTTTTGTTAAGCGAAGCTAAAGTCATTTCCTTTCGAGATAGAGCCAATTTTCTAGCTAAAAAATACTTATTCAAATGTTACTTTTATACTTCCTCAACTCCAAACAAAATACTATTTAAGAACAATACAAACCTAAACGCTCCTTTTTCCAACCGACGAATAAAGCACCGCTTGCTAGTCGAAAATCTTTTTAGTTTGCTGGAATCACGACCTAACCTAGCGATTGCTGAAAAACATCCTATTTTTACCATGAACTACAACATACTATTTAATATTCCACCTACTGATGTTCATTTGGGTCTATTATTACAAGACTCTTCGGATCCTAATGTTCTGCTGCGAGATTTTATTGAATCTAACCCTCAGAATATGGTTACAATATACACCGATGGCAGTGTTGCAGAAAATTCTGAATCAGTAGGTGCTGCAATATACAGTCCACATCTAAATATCTTCCAAAAATTTAGCTTGGACATAAATGCATCAATCTTCACAGCAGAGTGCTACGCTATTAACCGAGCATTGAATATTATCAATTTACACAGTTCCACAAACTTTCTCATCTTCACAGACTCTCAAAGTGCAATCAAATCATTACAGAAACCAACTTTCAAACATAGTGTCAATAACCAAATCATTGAAATTAAAACAAAATATTCAACTTTTATGTCAAATAGCGAAAACCAGAATTTTATTAAGTTTATCTGGATACCAGTACTGCAGGAATTACCGGTAATGAGAAAGTAGACTCACTTGCGAAAGAAGCAACTAAAGTAAGTCCTTCCGCAAATATCAAGGCTTCGATTACTGATCTAACCAGGCAACTAAAAATTCGAGCAAGATTGTCCATTAATACCCTAATCAAAGAGCAAGGCCTAGTTAAAGGTGCCAACTACGTCAGATTTTACCATAAAGACAACGGCAATCCATGGTACACTGGACTTGGTCTTTCCAGAGATTTTTTAGTTTTCCTTAATACATGTCGAGCCAACCACTATAATTTAAATGGCTCATTGGCAAGGGTTAACATTATAACTAAGAGTGCTTGTCCATGTGGAGCAGAAATCCAAGACCTGAACCATATTATATGGCAGTGCCCAGACTACGAAAACGAACGTAAGGCATTAGAAACAAATCTGCTTAAAAGCAAGTACTGTTTCCCTCTTAGCATAAGTTTCTTTCTGTTTAAACCTGATATAAAAGGTCTGAAAATGATTTACAACTTTTTCAAACAATGTTCTATAAGAATTTAGAAATTATGTAACACACATATATATAACACTGTACTTATTATACAGAGCATTTGATTTAAGGTAGTTGTAAATACAATGTAAGTTGTAATACAAAGTGTGTAATGTAAGTTATACTCTAAGTCATATTGTAAAATAACCGTGTATGTACTATGCAACTTGTAATGTATATGCTATATAAACCTTGTATGGTTTAAAGCAATAAATAAATAATATAATATATATACATTGATTTGAACTCCTGGAATCTATATCATTACAGAGAATTGGATCAGGATTTGATAATAGAATTTATTACCATTGATAATAGAAATAGATCAAACATCGAAAATCTGGATGATGTATATATGACTAGAGATTCATAGAATTATAGAGGGTTAGGCCTATGTTTGATAACACTAGATTACAAAATACAAATGAAAAAATGTGCATTCAATGTCACAATTTTTTTCTTACGTATTTTGGTCTACTAAACTTGAAAATCGCAAGAAACAATTTTTCTATGGACATGCTTATTTTATATGAATTTTTGAATTTTTTTTTTCGATTTTTTTCTCACATACGTTCACATTTTAGACCATATCTCGAGTTAGAAACGTCCGATTGAATAGCGCAAGACGCCATTTTAAAGGTAATCGAATTTCCAACAATTGATTTTTACATTATTTTCCAATCGGTTCAATAGTTTAAATGTTACGAGCCAATATATATGAGAAACTTTGATTTTTTCGGCTAAAATAGAACAGGAATATTTCTTCCATAGCCATGGAAAAATAGAAATTATCAAATTATGTCCAGTTTCTTATTGTTTACGTATAGATCGCACTTTTACGAATCCTTATATGGCCTAAAATGTGAACGTATGTCAGAAAAAAAATCGAAAAAAAGAATTCCAAAATTCATATAAAAAAATCTATCCATAGAAAAATTTTGTCTTGCGATTTTCAAGTTTAGTAGCCCAAAATACGTAAGAAAAGAAATTGTGGCATTAAATGTACATTTTGTCTGTAAACTAGTGTAATAGAATTTAATCATTTTTCTAATAGCACGTAATCAGAGTTTGAAACGTAAAGCAAACGCAAGCTCCAGCAAAAACAATTTGTTCCTGATATGGTAGAGGTTTTTAACAGGATGAGCAGTAGTCAAAACAGTAGGTGGCTCCTCTTGATCTTCTCTGGGAGGTCCTAATTCTTGTTTGACATAGTTTTTCATATATAGAATATCGATTTACCTTTGCAATTCTTCTCTGTTCGCCAGTTTGCTCGCTTCCTCTTCGAGATGGTGGAACTCCAGATCCTCGAAGGCCTTCCTTTCAGATTCCAGGATGTCCTGCTGAGTCGCGAGCTTCTCGCTAACGTTTTGTTGTGTGGCTTCGTCCACGCAATTCGCGAGCTCTTCCTCCAAACGACCGCAAACCTGTTGAGCCCTCTGAACTCTCAGCTTAGCATCCGCTTGCAAATTCGCTTGCGTCGTATTATCTTCGGCCATCTGCCTCTCTAGCTCGTTTATCCGCATCTGCACCTTTATCTTCTCTCCTTCGTCCTGACTGAGCTTCAAGGATTCCGATTCATACTCCGCGGACAACAGCGCTTTCTCTAATTCGAGCTGAGACAGAAACACAAATTTAATTTCGATTAGACAAAAACAATTTTAATATGCTTAGTTCAGACTGCTGAATTGACAAAGAACTTAAGTAAGTAAACAAATAGCTGTACAGGCATAGTTTAATTTGATAATTTTAAAAAAAGAACCAAAGGTGTGTATGTTAGTGTGAAAGTGGACTGCACAGTGAATGAACACATTTAGTAAAATAGTCAGTGAACGTGTACTACAACGTTATCTATTAATATTCACTAGTAAATATATACTTTCACTGCTTGTCATCAGTAAATTTCATAAAAAATGATTGTTTCCGTGCAAATATTTGTCAGCTACTTTTAATTTTCATCATATAATTATTGGAAGTGTTTCATTGTCCATGAAACAGAACCACAGACCATTGACCTGGACTTACCTGGGCCTGATCTGGATTTATCTAGCCTTGTTTTCAAGACAATAAAATGTTTCTGATAATTATATTTTGAAAACTAAAAAATAATGGTAGTTAACGTATGTCAAAATATCACAAATATCACAAAAGAACTTTTGTATATCGCATAATCTGTTGCAATATACAAAAATTGTAATTACGGATGATTTAAATATATTTGACACCAATTTCAGGTAATGAAAATTAGTTAATGTTAGGAAGTGTATACAATCGAACCTTGATGATTATAGAAAAACGATGTTTATGAAATAATCAAAGTAATCAATTCAATGTCAAGAGGCTTCACGCATACTATCCACTTTCACTACATGTGGTCATCACTATCAATTACAAACCCCTCTCCAACCTCTCTCGTTGCTAAGTGACTACTTGTAAACGCATTGCATTGATCGAGGATTTTATGCAACAATCGTGTTACCAATGTATGTACAAATACTATTGGATAGAAGCCAATTGGATAGATGTAAACAACACAGATTATTCACAGAAAATTCACAGATTACTTCAGCGAAGGTATACATTCATTAGCAATTTCACAATAAATACTAAGACTTCACCATAAGTATAAAATAAAATGCACAAGAAGAACTACTTAAATGAGCAATCCTTTTTCGATCACCTGTTCCAAAATTTGCTTTAGAAACTTTGCTCTGGAAAACAAGAAAATGATCCTCAAGGTGTCTCTTCCTGGAATTTGCGTTAAACTTTCCGACGACATTTCGTTTGAAAACACTCCATGCACGAGTGATATATCACGACTGAACAAGAATACGAAGAGTACGGCGATACCAAGGGGAAAGGACTTATCGCGAAATCCAACAAATCAAATAAATTTTAACTCGAAGGCAAACTTATAAGTATCTATAGATAAGGAAACGAGACTCATACTGTTGGTTATCCTTGTGGTTTATTTTCAAACACAATAATTTCTTTCTTCTTTTCATTTTTACAAATGTTCCTTCGTTAAAGTGGAAACATAGCATCGTTCTTTAGGTTGTTGCAAAGCTATAATCCATCACTTCTTGAAATTGATAGCATGGAGTGAGTCGTGGTCGACTATGACTCAGGTTGTTAATCAGTAGGGCTGGCTTTAAGCCAATTGAGCCAATTGTACTCAATTGGGCCCTACGCTTAAATTAACATTTTTAACAAATTATTTCACTAAAATAGACATTGGTTGTGAACCCGAGGACACTCTCAGAAGTGATCCCAATTGGGCCCCATGCCTTCTAACTTCAGTTAGGCAAATGAGTTGTCGATGTTAAGAAGTAAAAATGTTATATATTTTATATTTTATCACTATAAGACCGGTTTAAACGGATCCATGAGTTTGTTAGAATCAAAATGATATCATCTTAAACATATTTATCAATTTCGAGTTATTTTTACTATAAAATAAGAACTGTTTCATTGAAAAGTTTCATAAAAAATATCAATTACTACTTCATAAAGAGAATAGCTCTACGCGGTACACTAAAATGTAGAGGAGAACTACTGGTCCGCATTGTAGCCACATTGGGCCACAGGGATAATGTAAACAGATCTGAGGTTCTGGCTGGACACAGGGTGTCCCAATAACGTATGGAGGTCCTTGAAAGGGGTGGTTCGGAGAGTGATTTGAAACAACATCTTCAACAACTTCGCTAAGGAAAACGACATAATTTTTTCGTCTCGCTAATACAATAAATATTTATAAAAAAGGTTCAAATTCTGATGCATTTATTTAGTATAGATATGATACTGTTGCAGAGTTGGATAAGATGTGTTACGTGTCTCAGAGATAACACTTTTTATAAGTCCAGCTTATTATTATCTCCAGACTCTACGAAGGCGGCGCTAGTGTCTGGTCTTGTATAACTTCTGTGAGGATAATAATATGAGTTACAGCATATATATTTTATACTTTTGCTATTATCAGTTGTTCCGTTGGATATGAACGTGTGATTTTTCCCAAGAATCTGTTACAATTGACCGCGATGTTCGTTAAGTATTTGTTAACTATATCTCATTGTCTCTTACTCCCGCCCTGATCTCCAGTGACGATAAATTATTTCTAGCGTATGTGTGCCTTCGCAAAAAGTAATCTGTGCATGTCGTGTTAATCATTGAATTATTATTAAAATAATTATTCTTTAGACGAATATTCGAGCGATTCGAGCAGTTCGAATCTTTACTAGTAACTCGAAAGTTAAAGGTCTGTTCGAATATATTCGAGTAATTCGAAAGAAAAACTTCGAGCTAGACATTCATTTTCAAGTAAATCGATGTTTTACAAGGACTCGAAGATTTGAGCTGTTTGATTTTTTCGAGTAGTTTGCATTTTTTTCAAACAGTTCGTCGATTTCAAGTAGCTCGGAATTTTCAAACATTCGATTCGGCTCCGAGCAATCGAATCGAGTTGCTCAGCTGAGTTCGTAAATTACGAGTATTCGCACACCCCCTACTATTCCTACCCTTAAGTATCATATTTAAAGGTTATACAGGGTGTCTACGTATCAGTTCGAACATACGTAAAATGTCAATTGTACAACAAATTTCCAACAAAAAATTACTCTTAGACATTTTCTTTGTGTCGCTTTATTCTCGAGTATTTTCACTTTTAATATGTTTTCTGCGCTTTCGACTTGACACTCTGTAAACGGCCATAACTTCACCAAATTACAGTGCAAACTTAAAACTAAGTACACCATTCGAAAGAGCGTTAAATTTCCCAACTCCGCAATATAAAACTAAAATTTATTACGTAGATTTAACAAGTGAAAAATTAGGTTAAACTTTATATTTGAAAATTAAATAAAATTTCACTTTTTCTGTATCCGTTTTTCGGTATCAAAGAGATAGTTATTTGGCGGGTACTCTTCGGGAAAAACTTCATGGATGTCTCAGCTTTTGAATGGTATTGTCAAAACAAACTGTATGGTGCGTTCAAAATGCAACAAAGTATCCAAAATGCAAAAAAGCGTTAAAAATGCCCGCCTCCTAAATCAATACTTATCGGTTCTCCTGCACCGAAAACATTGATTTTTTGCTGTGTGAAATCGATCATGTTCCAATCTCCATATCATTTATCGGTACACCGAGGTTGATTTCGATTAAATAGTCTCTAAAAACGAAAATTCTATGGATACATGTTCAAAAACAATTATTATTCACCTCGCACTCGGGCTCTACACGGCTGAGAGAGGGTTGAGGTGTCAAAAAATCTTTTTTCCCCTAATTGGGGAGGCTTGAGAGTGTCACTAAAAAATAGATCAAACCCGATATCAAGTTAATTTTAAAGTGACAAGTCGATTTTTGTTAAAAAATGTCGATTTTCACCTAAAAACGTCCGCTTTTCTGCATTCAAACGTCATTTTCTCCCTAAAATACCACCGTAGACCTTTTTTTGACAGTACCATTCAAAAGCTGAGACTTCGAGGAATGTTTTTCCCAACGAGTGTCCGCCAAATCAACTGTGTATTTAAAACCGGAAAACGGATAGAGAAAAAGTCAAATTTTTAAAAATTGTCACAATGTAAAGTTTGACCTAATTTTTCACTTATTAAACCTACGTAATAAATTTTGATTTTGCATCAGGGAGATGGAAAATTTAATGCTCTTTTGAATGGCGTACTTAGTTTTAAGTTTTCACTGTAATTTAGTAGAGTTATGGCCCTTTAAATAGTATCAAGTCGAAAACGCAGAAAACATATTAAACATATTAATCAATCCTGAAAATTGCAAACAAATAGTAATAATTTAATCTTGTTTCTGAACAGTAACCAGTATCTAATAATTATATCATTATAATTAAGAGTAACTAATAAATAGCTACAGATGAGATAATAAAAGTACACTTTTACTAGAGAATGAAATCATTACAATAAACATTTACTGATTACTTTAGCGAAGGTATACATTCACAAATAATAGTTTACGTTCATCAATCATCCGCCTGTATGGTAAGATATGCAGTAGGTGTAGAAAGTATTCGTACACCGATCAATTTCCAAAGAAACTATGTAAAATTGTAATTTATTAACTTACTTTTTATAAACAATGACATTCTACATATTCTCGGAAATCTCTAGAATAGATACGGTACAAAAAATGTAGCTATTTATGTAAATTGCGAAATTAACAAGAAAAAAACAATCGATAGAAATGTTGAAGCAATAAGTATTCGTACAACTGTTTAATTTTTAAAACTATATTGAAAAAAAAAAGAAATTTATATTACTTTATAAGTATATAATACTTCCTTTGTGGGATTTCCTTTTGATTTTCTAATTATTGTAACTCTTCTAAGCATTAAATTACCTAAATTATTAGTTATTCGAAGTGGGATCTTTTTCCATTCCTCTATTAAAATCTTTTTTAAAAGTACTTTACTGGAAATTTGATGTTTTTTAATTTGTACGGAGCAATAAACTAATGTGTTTACGTTACAAACTCTACTGTAAATGGTTCGTCATAAGAATCGTACCAATACTTATTGCTTCTGTACTTTTACCCACTTTCCACATTTTTTTGTTAATTTCATTTTAAATGTTATTTGGACTATATTTATCTTAGAATTTCTAAGAATATGTAAAATATCATTGATTACAAAAAAAGAAGTTAAGAAATTGCAATTTCGCACAAATGTTTTTTGGGAAATTGATCGGTGTTCGAATACATTCTACACCCACTGTACAACGTGGGGCAATAATGGGAAAGAAAGTGGTCAAATTTTGTCTACCTATTCCTTAGGGTGTTACAACCCACAGCCAAATCAGGGCCAACCTGAAGGACATTATTGTATTCAAATCACTAACCTCTCTGCTAATTTCTTCCTCTTGAATTTCGATATCCGCGACGCTCCTCTTCAGCGCGTCCATATTTCCAAGAATGTGCAGCTTCTCGTTCTGAAGGAACTCTATGTACTTCCGTCTGTCCTCTTCCTCGAGTTCCTTCCTCTCCTTGTCAGCCTTGGCTTCGTTCGATTTCGCATTGTCCTTCTCGGAATTGTTCTTCTTGGGAATCATGCAAATCTCTTTGGACTTAGAAAGCATAGACAGCTGCTCGATAGCCTCCAGAAGGTCGTCGTTTGATATCGCCAGCTTGTTCTCTATCATCTCGCACGAGTTCGACAGCTGGCCATTCTTCTTTGGCATGGAATGATTTTGATTATTGTTCTGCGTCGAAGTGATCACGACGTTCTCGTAAAGGCTGAGATTCCCGAGCGTCGGCGTCGAGTTATCGTAATTTCGTGCGTTGTTCGCTTGTGACTTGATTCGCGTACCATTCAACTGGATCGTCCCGTACGCGGACGTCTCCTTCGTTGGGTCGTTAGTTTGTGCGTAGCTACCGTTGTTGTTGTTCAAGACGGAGTTGTCGATCATCGCGTTCTCGTAGCTCGAGCAACGAGCTTGCGAGATCGAACCAGAAAAGCTCTGGTCCCCGTAGCCAAGAACGTTTGGCCACTTGGTCGATTGATTGTTGTTCGGCGTGATTGACTGAGGATGATCCTGGCCGTTTATCGTTTGGTACTCTCCCTGACTGGTCTGATTTCGACGACTGATAGGTGAGCTGCCGTTCTGGAAGATGATCTTTGAATTTTGCACGCACACGTTCTCGTACGATGCCGAATTGGATTGTTTTGTCTCGTCGAAAGAGAAATGTGGCTGGTTTTTAGATGGGCTCTTCGGACTGTCGAAAGGCGAATTGTAGCCTAGTCTTTTGTCGCGTGGAAGTGAGCCGTTCGTTTTGATTCTGTGGGAAAAAGATAAGGGATGGTAAAGTTTATATCAGAAACACGTGAATCTATGAGATATAATTATTCGATCTTAATTATAATTACATGATTAACCCTATATAATCCTGGATGACTCTGAACACACTACTTATTATTTATAATTTTTCAAGTTTGATTTAATTCTACTGGTATTAGGTATCAATTGTGGTAGGTCATATCAAGTTATGTTGTTGCTCACAATTTATTTATAATAATTAGTTGGAAACTCGTGTTTACTAAAGCGATCTTTTCAATTTACGTTTCTAATCTTGGTAGTGACACTGTGACACTGGACTATCGGACTATTGATGACCTCAATGCTTATGATTTTATAATGTAAACATAAGCCGCATTGATAAACTAGGTAATTCCTATTTAGTGATCTTTATAAACTATTTCGTGTTTACTTTCAACGCGTGAACAATAATATTGATCTACAAGCTGCCGCAGTATCAACGCAATATTGGATACAAGAACCCCTGCAATGGTCTAATAGAGTATTGCCTCGTTAATCGATTGTGATTGGATTCATTCCTGATCTATTACCGAGAGCAACGAGCATAGAGTGCTTCGCATGTTCTATCATCTATCGAAAGTGGAAGACTTCTCAGACAAAACGAATATAGAAGTGGGTCTGGATACATTTAGATATTGCTGTTGTATAAGATATTGATCATACTTAAAACGTCATTGACCTGTAAATAAAACAAATTTGTAAAACAATACCATTTTATTACCATTCTGGTTATATTATAGATATAGTAAAATATTTATTGAACTTAATATACCTTTGTTTTAAAAATAAAATTACAAACAATATCAGAATTTCTCTTAAATTTCAGAAAATCTGGATTGCAACATTGTTAGATTGGGAAAGAGTACCATTCTGGTTATATCATAGATATAGTGAAATATTGATTGAACTTAGCATATGATAAGTACACGATAAGTGAAGGAATACTGCAATGTGTATGTACAAAGGTATTGTGATAAATTCTAGATTTAAATGCATAACTTGTTTCAACGAGGATAATCGTTCTTATCATACTTCAAGGAAATCTGTGAAGTGGTTCACTGAGAATACAGATAATATAGAGAGTGAGGTATTTAAGGATTATCCATTTGAATAACTTCTTTTAGTTATTCAATTACAGGGTTGCGAGTAATGAATTACTTTTTTAATATTCAATTGACGATTATTTTAAGCAGAATTCATTCAAAGTCATTTAATTGTCGTTTACTTTAAGCGGAATTAAATTAAAGTCATTTAATTGTCCATTACTTTAAGCAGAATTATTTCAAAGCCATTTAATTGACGATTTGTTTATAAATATCTTCAATGTTAAAAGACATTTATATAAAATTCAATTAATTGTATAAGTAACACGTATAAGATTATGAGATAGATGCCGGATATAACCGGCGCTCGTACCGAAAGGTTATGCCGGTTATGCCAAATTAGCTGAACTGTTTCATATTTTTATTATATTACTTTAACTTATACCTAAGTTAAATATTTGTTTTATTTGAAATTATTTTTATTTGAATTCTGCTTAAAATAATCGTCAATTGAATATCTTCGATTAAATTCGCTCCTATTAATCGTCAATTAAACGACTTTCGATTAACTCTGCTTAATTTAATTTTAATTAAATAATTTTTAATTACATTAATTTAAAATATCTATTAATTAAGTTGATTGAATTAAATTTGTTTAAATTAATTATTTAATTAAAAAATTGTAATTGATTATTATTCAAACCCTGTTCAATTATATCCCACTCGAAAACAAGCAGTACTGATCTCACACATTCTTTCCTATCCCAGAAACTAAGCAAGTTATCCAAGTGATCTCGTCTAAGTGCTTTATCTTGATATCTACTTAATACTTTCGAACATGTTTGTGCAAATGGTAACGGTTCTTATTAAAAGCAAACTTCGATCACATAGCGAGGCAATACTGTATCTACATATAAATATCCTAACCCTCATACTCAATAATACGTATCTACATCACATTACTAATCTCAACAACCAAAATTCTTACACAAAAAGTTTACCTGTTAGGCTGCCTGGGCTTCTCCATGGTGCTCTGTCTCTCGTACTCGGCGCACATGGCAAGAATCTCTTCCAGTCGCAACTTCTCTTGCCTCTCGACCTCCTGTTCCCTTAACCTATCCTCCTGCGCCTGTTTCCTCTTGTGCTCAGCCTCCCTGCGTTTGTTCTCCGCGTCGATTTGCCTCTCGCGGAGTTCCTCCAACGAGCAACAGCTCCCAACACTGGGCGTTGGACTCTTCACACGACCTAAACTCCTCTTTGGCTCGTTGTACTTCGGATTGCGATTGAACGCGGGACTCGGCGGCTGGATTCTCTTGATGTTCGGATTCGAGCCAAACTTTTGCGCGCCGGAGGTGCTCCTCAGACTTCCGGTGCAGTAGTTCCCGTTGCTGGGGCTGTTGCTGGGGCTGTTGCAGATGCTGGGATTCGAGCCGAACTTGTCCAGTTGGAGGTACTCGGTGGTGGTGGTCTTGGCGACGATCAAGCTTTGGCTCATGTCGTAATCCTGCGCGTTCAGCTGGTCCAGATCGCTCGATCTCTGGCAAGTCATGCTACGAGACATCAGGTCCCCCTGGTTGGCGGTGTTCTTCTTGTTGTTGCTGTCGCGGAAGTACGGCTTGTAGGTTTTTAAGTAGGATTCCGCGGTGGAGTACATCTGGATCTGATTGTGGTTAGCTGGAGGGGTGTTCTGATATTGGAGATTCGGAGTGTTGGATCGACTGGGGGTTCGCGCGTCGGTTCGCAGTCGGTTTTCATCGGTGCAGTGATTCGGTGAAGAGGAGGCGAAACAGTTGCCAGGCGCTGACACGTTCAAGAAATGACCGGAGGCGGGAGAACTGAACGAAGGTGTGTTCGAACGACTTCGATCCAAGTTGGTCAGATTTTGCAACGGCGAATTGTTGTTATTGTTCTTCAGAGAGACCAAACTGGAGGACCTCGAGTGTCCCAGGATCTGATCGGCGGGAACGTTCGTGGTGACGGCGCCGGCTGGAAATACTTTGGGGGAGACGCAGTTGTTTCGGTTTTGTTTCGCCAGCATCTCGAACTTCGTCAGCTTCCCCAGGAAGCCGATTTCGTCGTCCGAGTACGAGTTCCTCGGCGATTTTCGTGGCGCAACCGGTGGCTTCCTTTCCAAGTGGTAGTTTTCTTGTACCTGGTTCTCCGGCAGCGAGAAACTTATCGGCGCCATTGAGATTCTAGAATGAGGCAGGACAGATCGCAAGTGCTTCGCTTCGGCTGGATGATTGAAACGCATGTAGTTCGATCTGCCAATCGACAGCATGCAACCTGAAATGTTTAATCATGTTGTGAGATTGGAAGATAATTTGTAAGTTCCGAAATTTATTTTAATCTTCTATTGTATGTACAGGGTCAGCCGCGTAAAGTGTTACAAGCTATTTTCTCGGAAATTCCTCTGTGTGATATCGACAAGCTTCTTTTTAATGTTATAGAGTACGATAGCCTTTTCATGTGATGTATGGGGTACTGCTGAATGGGGGAAACTGCGGAATGTCATATAAATTTTTGATTTTTTGGATAGCCTTTTTAATAACAAATAATGTTTATTTGAACATTTTTTTTATATTCTGGATAATTTTACAGCAAACAACTAATAACTTTTAAAAGCATTTCTTGTTCCGCTTTAAGTGTGTTTATGAACGTGTTTTTGTATATAATGACTTAACACAGCTTGGAAGCGTTTATCAACATGAGAAAATAGCTTGTAACACTTTTACGCAGCTCACCCTGTATAATGGGACTGGCCAAGAATTTGTATTAATCTTATTGGGAACATCTATCACAAACCTGGGCACTTTTGAAATTATGTTTGAAATATTATTGCAAATTTACTTTATTTTATAATTATTTTTATACATGTGATCACATTCGAAATAACATTATTTGAAATATTATGTCAAATAACAAATTATCTTGTTTCTTAATTATTTGAAATAAATGTGAACTTGTTCTTCAAAATAATATCATATGAACACATTCATGGCAAATAATATCACGTTTATTATTATTATTATATATGATTCGAAATTAGTTGAAGTTTACTCTTAAATATTTGTTTGATTAAGAAAGTGCAATTCTTATCTCTAGGGGGACCAGAAAGTAATGTCGTTTTTGCGAGTGCCAATACTTGTTTATCATTTATCGGTATCGATAATTTGCACACTAGATAGCAATAGGTTGTTGACAACGAGAGCGATTACATAAGTGATTAAAAATAAAAACTTGTTAGAAATTTATTTGTTTGAATTTAATGTAAAAGAAACTATATTACTTTCTGGTCCCCCTAATATATGTATTTCCCACGTCATAGGATCATATAATTTAATACAAACATTTGTGGACTTATGTATAGGGTTAAAGTTGATTTTAATGGAATATGATTTTCAACCTTATAAAACATTACTTTAAGTACTCTTATAGACCGAAAGTTTTCCTTGTAATTCGCTGTTGCATTGGTGCTAAATTAATTATAACATTTTTGATCAATTGTCACTAATTCCATGAACAGAAATCAATTGAAATTATGTGACATTAATTACATTAAGGAATTAATTACTTTATATTTCAAAAAAACCTCAAGGATCATTTCTAAAGAAAGCAAGTGCGTATGTTCTGAATGTTCCTTCTAGTAACATAAATATATTAAAACAAGTAAATATTGCTACCATAAATAAAACGTAAACAAATTCTTTATCACTTTTTTAGGAGGCGAAGTACAATGCCACCCATAAAATAGAAACATTAGAATTATTTGTGTTTTCCAAAAAATAATTGCTACCTCAAATGAACATCAAATATATTCAATGTATTGGATGTATCGAATTAAATTTCGTTGACGAGGATTAACTATTTAAGCATCTTCTTGAGGACACACGGGCATGGTCATTCGAATTTAAGTCAAGGTCTTACCTTGAGCGAGTCTCACTGGTGAATTTATCGGTACACCATCGACTGCCGTGCTTCCATTTATGGGGTGAAGAGTGACCACGCCGTTATTGTTTTCAATCGCGCAATGAATGGACTCGACCCCAGTACCAACCACAGAAATGTCTGCGTCTCGACTTGATCCCAGGGTTAGCTTACCTAAAGAAAACAATTCAAATAGAGAATTTTACACAGTCTAATTATACAAGGCTCTATTAAACTGTAGGTACAAATGTGATGTTTAGGCGTTGACAATACTCACAGATAAGAATAGAGATAGAAAAGTGTTGATGAACTAGAAAATAAATAGGGAAACCGGTCCAATGACCTTGACCTTGACATATGTTTTCAAGGGCACCCTCCTGAGTAACATTCAAGAGGTAAAGTTCATAAGAAACAGTTGATGACTATGTAAAATGAAGACATTAAAGGCGGTAAAATGAAATAATTTTTTTAAGAAAAAAAAAAAGAGAATATGTAGAATGTCATTGATTATAAAAAAAGAAGTTAATAAACTACATATTCACACGAAAGCTTTTTAGGAAATTGATTAGTGTACAAATACATTCTACACCCACAGTATTTTTTTATTAAATTATTTTCACAGAAGCATTCTACAGAAAGAGTCTTACATGATAATGTTAAATAAGTATGAAAATCGAATCAATGTGTTAAGATTTATACAATATATGGTTTCTTCTTGTTACATGGTTTTCTTCTAGTTCAAACCGAGAAAAGAGTCAAAAGATGTTTTATGAATTCATATTTTAACTGATATGCAAACCGTGAAAAAAGTCAAAAGGTGTTTTATGAATTCACATTTTAACTGATATGCAAATAGTATCGATTATACTCTATTACATATTAATTTTCATGCTGTTGTAGTTCAATACTTAAATAGTGTATGCAGTGGCCAGAAGAAGATTTAATATTAGTGACTAAAAGATTGTCATTGCCTAATCTATTAAACTGATGTTCTAGAAACCAAGTCTGCTTAGTAGGTAGCCAAATAATTAGTATAATAATAATTATTTTTGTAGCGTCATTTAAATAAGAAGGACAAAGTACAATACATGTACACATTTACACTGCAGAAAAACCAACTAGAGAATTAGACTTGTATTAACACAAATTCAATAATTTTATACACATATATTTGTCTTATGAAGAACATATTTATATATAAAAAAAAAAGTTTTTTGTATAACAAGAAAGACGATATCATAAAAATAGAAAAATTAAGAATTGCTCATAAAATAACACTTGTGAATTCTGTATCAGCACTCGCAAAAACGACATTACTTTCTGGTCCCCCTAGTGATAAGAATTGCGCTTTCTTAATCAAACAAATATTTAAGAGTAAACTTTAACTAATTTCGAATCATATATAATAATAATAATAAACGTGATATTATTTGCCATGAATGTGTTCATATGATATTATTTTGAAGAACAAGTTCACATTTATTTCAAATAATTAAGAAACAAGATAATTTGTTATTTGACATAATATTTCAAATACTGTTATTTCGAATGTGATCACATGTATAAAATTCATAATAATTGCATAACATTTAAATAATAACCAAATATTCGAAGTTCATTGGCAGCATTACTTCTAAAATATTCGAATAATCCCAACTACTAATTCGAGGAACATTTGCTTTTAGTCTTGAGGGATATACTTTACGAAGAATTTGGTACGGGAGCTCTCATATTTACCAGAGCGTAATTTTCAACGGGGTCGAGAGCTCGAAAGCTGCCGCGAGACAGATTAATCGAGGCAATCTCGATTGGCATTTAACGTGGATTATGGGAGTAGCCTCGGTTATGGCCTCGGCGTACGTGTCTCTATGTAGTTTCCCTGATTCCATGGTTAGATGGAATTCGTGGCTACCTATCACCAAATGTCCGTATGTTAATTCGCGAATGTACACGGCTTAGGCGCTATCCCATTTTGATTATTATCGAATAAAGTCAATTCAAACATTTTTAACATTATCTTCTTCGGAAATAATATAAAAAAAAATAATTGAAAGTTTAAGTTTAAAGGAACAGTTTGGCGTGAGGAATGTACAAACAAGTGAACACATGTTTATATATAGGGAGAGCAGAAAGTAATGTCGTTTCTTTTACATTACATTCAAACAAATAAATTCGTAACAAATTTGTACTTTTAATCAATTGTGTAATCGATCGATAAAAAATCAATTGGTACACAACGAGCTGATAAACGATAAACAAGTATTGGCACTCGCAGAAACGACATTACTTTATGGTCCCCCTAATACAATACATATATGTGACAAACAAATTATAAAAATTATTTAATTATTAGGCGATATACTTATACCCTAAAGTATAAGAAATAGTTAGTCGTAGGTAATCATATCATTTTTTTACAAAATTTTAATTTTGTTTTATGAAATAAATATCAAAGACAATATAAACGAGTATATAGTTAAAAATATTATGTAGAATAATATATATAATAATAAGTTTTCCTTTCATTATCTACTATTCTCACATAAAATTTCTCTTAGGTATTATTTCTATTATATAATATTTACTTTCTTTACATTTTCATTTAATTTTCACCTCATGCATACAATAGAATGAGTTGATTAAATAATCCTAAAGTAAATGTAGTCGATTTAGAAATATAGTCTAATATATTCAGGCATTTGTTCCTATTTTCCTTAGCACTTATCTTATAAATGAATGCTGACATAATTTTATCCATAATTAATAACAACCTATGTTTTACTTACGTAAATGTATTGCCTAACTATAGATACTTTTATGATTTTTTTATTACATACATTTTAAAAATATTTATCCTTTTGCACATTCTTTTATTATAAAAGTTTTTATAAAATTGTATCGTTACTAAAGCATATCGAAATGAAATATTGGAAGCGTTGCGAATTCTAGAAATAATTCTCCTGAAAATAATTTATTTACATTGATCAGTGATTAAAAATTCTTATTTATCATGTTTCATTTTCAGTCGAGGTGCATTATGACCGCGTGCAGCTCGATGCGCTTGGGTTCGAGGAGCTCGAAGGAGATTAATGGAGCATTTACTCCATTAGTCAATTAGCTACAGCATAAGGATGTTACGAGCTACAATAGCCTTTCCTTAATTAATTTTTAGTTCAAATGAAAAAAAGAAACGTCGTTTAACGAATTAAACTACCCGGACAAGTACTAAAATTAAACTCCGTGAATCATGCTATTACATTTATTTCATTTTGCTCTCTTAATCACACCGTTTGCAATTCAAACATTGAATGTGATAGTAACAAGCACGTTAATTATTTCTGTACATAATTTATGTTTGCAGTGATCCTGGTAGTCAACCTATTGTATATTAAGTAGAAAATTTGTATAATTTATTTTATAATTATTATGAGCTATCGTTAAATTGGTACACCTACTACAATTTTGTACATACTTTTATTTTCCAAACTAATTTATAATATTATTATGTATTACGTGTAGTAAATATGGGTTTCATTTTTATATTTTGTATTCTCACAGATTACTATATTATTTCGCATTGCATTTTTTTCTAAACATTTTATTTAGACAATATCACTGTATATAAAATTTAATTTCTCAGTAGTTGTCCACTATGTAATCTATATTTTTTTCTTTTTAATGTCAACTATTTTACATTGATGGTTTCTAAGACATTCGCCATGTGTTGGTCAAAATGTTAAATATAAATAATGAATAGTTTGTCACAATTTATCATATCAGTTTTACATGTGTAACATGTCAAGTTCTTAAAATGTCTGATATAAATTTGAATTGTTTATATGAAATTTAACAAAAGTACATCAAATATTAAATAAATTGTATTAAAAAGGATTTTTTAAAAGGGACTTTTAAATTGTGGATATTGTGTATATCTATACTAAATTGTATTTAGAAACGTATAGTTTCGCAATTCTTCCAATAACAACTTTATATGTGTAACGTTCCTCGTGGACACTAATTGCGAAGAAAACAAATTCCTATAGCTTCCATTGAAAAAAACCTCCATCACAGTATATAGACACTTATACACTATCGTCCGCGTTTATATCAGTTCACTACACTTCCACCTAACGTTCAATGATACACAAAAAGAACTAACAGAATTATTTCAAGGAATTTCCGGAACGCGGATGACCCGACGTGGCCATACACTCGCCGAATTTCTAATAATAAATTTCTCCGAAAACTTTTGCCTTGTTGCGCAAGCGAATCGACCGAGTCAGCTTGTTTGTTTATAGTTCGAACAAAACAACAGGCACGTTGCAAATTTAAGAAACTAATTACCTTGTGGGATTGGGTTCGGCGTCGATCACACGCTCCTTGTATCGAGGTAGCGACGACTTTCGGGAGCGGAATCGAGCCTCGACCGACGCGTACAAAAAATATTCGCCCCTTCTTCGCAGGATAATCCCCGTGAGAGGGTCCACTCGATCATTAGGGCTAAACAACATTAGGTTCACGCCGTACCCCGAACTGCGAGAAGCGAGTAAATCGCGGTGCATTCTACAAAGGACTGCGGTTATATTTAGTTTTGGCGCGGTCGTGCACTCTCGCACATTTTCGGTCTTTTTGGAAAAGCTTCCGCCACGCAACGTTCAAAATACACTCGTGGCGAGGGGGTGCCGGTCTTCGCCTACTTTGCTGTCTGCTGGACGCGTTCGAATGTATACTTTTTTTAAGGAGTTCTTTCTCTCCAAAAATGCAATTCCTTAGGAGTCAATTAGTCAAACGTGATTGATACAGTACAATTCATTCCTTGTGAAGATACAGTGGGTGTAGAATGTATTCGTACACCGATCAATTTCCCAAAAAAAATTTTGTATGAAATTGTAGTTTCTTAACTTCTTTTTTTATAATCAATGATATTTTACATATTCTCAGAAATTCTAAGATAGATATAGTCCAAACAACATTTATTAGTTAATATAATTTGTGAAATTAACAACAATAAGTATTTCTACGATTCTTATGACAAAGCATTTAGAGTAGAGTTTATAATGTTAACACATTAGTTTATTGCTTCGTACGAATTAGAAAATATCCAGTAAAGTATATTTATTTAGAACTATATTTTTTGTTTTTCCAAACTTTAACGAAAGTGATACATTTTTTCACTACACATGTTTCTACACATTATATAAAATGTAATAGTTGTTATTTTATTGTTACATAACTCAATGCGACGTATGTATGTAACATTTGTTTAGATTTGAAGACGAACTGCATAGGATTCTGTGCAGGAATAGTACTTACAACATTACTATTAGAAGTATTAAAAGCATTACTAGTAATATTATAAATATTTTTTATAATGTAATATAATACGACACAATGAAATATAATATCTTATAATGTAATGTAACGTATTTATTAATATACTTTTGATAACGGTACTATTTATAATGTAATACTATTACACTAAAGAAGAAAGTTTAAAGTGACAAAAGAAAATACGATAAAATAGATTGCGAGAAACTCTAAGTAATTTAATATTCGAATAACTTATATGTACTATAAACTTTACATATCTGTAGTTAATACCATATCTTCTCATTTTTATTCCATTGAAGAAATCGATTCTTATTTTAGAAAATCTTTATGAATGTATACTCAACTTAACTTTATATATGTATTTATAAAGTATAAAATTACAATCTAATAAAAACTTTACTTTTATAAATTGAAACAAAAGAATGAGCCGATCATTCGAAAGAAATTACTTGACCAATCGTAGCGAGTTTTTAAAGGACAGAAATTCCAGTGTTCAGGTACATGGAACGCGAGCATCTCTATCGCCATTCCAGCGCTGGATTTGCAGCACTAAATTAACAAAATTAATGGGGTTACGTAACACTCGATAAATCCGAGTAATCCGTAGTACCGATTCGGACGGAGCTCTGCAATTACACCGTGGCCGACCGATTACATCGCCATATAACCCGCGTATACAAACTGTAATTTTATCGACGCCAATGGAATGTAGCTTTGAAAAATCTGGAAATCGAATACGAGCAAACAACGATGAAACGATAAAAAAAAATACCTCGTAAACAGCGTAGACTCTGATACGAATTTGCGGGAAGACGGTAGCGTCCTTTTTTTTTATCTAAAAAAGTGACAAGAAAAGTGTAACAAAACAAATAACGAATATAAATTATAAGAACAAAGGAAATACCATGAGACTTTCCAATTTGGATTATCAAGGAATGGTATCTTTATTACTTTATCCTTTGTGATTGCATTTCTTATCTACTAGCACGTGGATTTTAACGCTAACAAGACTGTAGCAATAAAGAACCATGAATATTCATTTTATGCTTTTGTAAATAAAATATTTTTACTGTGTTAGGAAGGAATTATTTTGTTTCACTGACCATAATTTCGGATTTGCGATTATGTTGTTTTTAGGAAATTTTATCTATGAATATTTATTTATAATTTTAGTGGATGCATAGATCTACCCAGTATCTCTGAAGAGATTTAATTTGATCACCGTGTAATGCTGGGAAAAATAAACAATACAAATTGGCACAGTTACCTCAATTTTTTAATTTTATGATGGATAAAAAATTTATAATGATGGACGCACCATAAACAGTCTTTTAATAATTTAAATTAAAATCGTTACAATATTTGAAGAAAGTGATTCAGAACCTATTAGAAAGACAGATTGTAGGAAATAACATTTTAATCAATTTTAATATACCAATATTTATTTTTTCCCATTATTGTATCATAAAATGTTATTGGCCATACTACAAGAATAAATGATTGTTTAATAATTGCTTCAAAAACCAAAGAAATGACATCCTTTGTTTCTACGGTTATTATATACTTCTATTGAGGTCTTCTATTCCGACTTCTATTGAGTACAAAAATACTCAATATGTATTAAATACTTCAGTTTGTAATATTTAATTATTGATTTCATTATACTCGATGATAATAATAATGATGATGATAAAATATCGAATGATGGTACATGAAAACAAAGTTTTACTCTTTACATGGCTTTGTTTACTTTATATTCATACACAGTTACGTCTAGCCATGCGGAGCATCAGGTGCAATACAATGCACGTGACACACGTAGCATTCGTAGTGTCTACGATATTGTTACCACAAGAGATAAGTCTACTTTTAATCATCTATTATTAGAAACGAGTGCAATGAATGCTCTAAACATATTATTTATTACGTGTACAAGGTGAAGTACGGTTACCTCGACTAACTTGTAAGTTACACATAGTATGAAAAATTGTTTCATAGAGACATTACATGGTTTTCAAGAAGCCAATACATAAGATATTAATTTGATTTGTAGGTGGAGGTGTTTCGAAGATTCGAATGTCAATTTCAAATTAGTAAATAAATGAAGTGTAATTTTATTTGTTGCAAGGAGCAAGAAAATAACTACTCTTACATACAAGATTCTTACATACAAGTCACGATTGTTAATGTGGTAGTAAACGCATCTAGAGACGCGGTAGCATCTCGGCGCCAAGTACATGAAAAATTATCCGTCACCGCGTGTATACTGGCGTTGGAGCCAGCACGTATCTTTTACAGAAGAGATGCTCCATTCCAACCTAACCTGAAACTTCTTTCATGAATATCTCAACACGCCTGCAATATTTTCTAAATTTAAAAACATTTTTCTAATGTAAACCGCATATAAGCTTTCGAATAAAACCAAGATTAATAAAATCGGTCCACGTACAACTGAGATATCGTAATATCATGTCATGAATCTGTCAGAAACGGTGTATTTTTCGTATGATTTTCCCGTCGTCAACCCTTAGCCAATAGGAGCTAAGCAAAAGCCGAGCGTCGTTGGTCAACTCTCGGAATCATTCGGTTCGGCATGGTTCGTCGCGAATCGAGCGTCGAGAGTCGAAACAGATGTCATCACTCATAACCTGCCAAGTGTCAAAAGTTTTTACACTATTACATTATTAATTATATTTATATCAGCAAAATGTTTTCAATTTAGACTTTTTATGTAGGGTTTAATAACAAATTGCAGCCAGTATTGTAAAGTGTTGATCGATCTTGACTACAAGGTAAGTTGTCACAATCTGAATTGCGAAATACCTTTATTCATGCAGAAAACTGTTTTTAATGTAGATCCATACCACCGAAGTGTTTTGAATTTTAGCTTTTTATGTAGAGATTGTGGAAATGGAGGGGGTCCACAGGATTAGAGATTAACAAATTGCTGCCAGTAAAGTAAAATGAAGATCAATTTTGATTACAAGGTAAGTGGTCAAAATCTGAATTGTCAGCTACCTTCATTCATACAGATTAGATCCATACCACTATAGTGTTTTGAATTTAGACTTTTTATGTAGAGCTTATAGAAATGGAGTCATTTTCTAATTTCATCATTATCATTAAAATTTCTTGCAGTAAGAAAAAAAATTGCAGGTATATATAATTACTTATAAATTGAACGAATAAGTGTTTATAATTAATAAATTATATGAAATATATATATATTCGCTTTTGTTATCCCCTCTCCCTTTATTTTACTCTATTCAATTAAAGAAACTAATAATAATTTAGACTTCTTATGTAGAGTTTACAGAAATATCAATTTTATTTTTATAAATTTCAAATAGATTCTACGTAATAAATGATTTGTAAAAAGAAGTGAGATCCGATAAAAAACTTCAAAAAAGTAAAAAAATTACGCCATGTACATGAAAAAGTGGAGGACTCAAGGAGTTATCATTGAAAAATAGAAGATCCCCATAAAAACTACAAGAAAATAGAAAAAGATGTGAAATCAAAATAAGCTGCCAGATGATGTGCCTAGATTTTCGCGGCCTGGAAGGCAAATGCTTGGCGTGGCCAGGCAAGATAAAGGTGTCGATGAATAAGAATTATTTTAAAACGCAAAGTAATGAAAGTGTACTCATATTGTCAGTGTTTTAAACTGACGAATCATCTGAAAGCTTGCGAGAGAAAAAGGTATTAGCGTCGATGAATGACCTTAGAAATATTTTAAAACGCAATACAATGAAAGTGTACTCATAATATTGTCAGAGTTTTAAATTGACAAATTACTTGAAAATCTGTGAGAGAGAAAGTATGGGTATTGATGATCTAAGAATGCCTTGTCTGGCCACGTCAAATATTTGACTTCTAGGCCGCGGAAATCTAGGCAAATCATCTGGCAGCTTATTTCAATTTCACATCTTTTTCTATTTTCTTGTAGTTTTTATGGGGATCTTCTATTTTTCAATGATAACTCCATGAGTCCTCCACTTGTTCATGTACTTGGCGTAATTTTTTTACTTTTTTGAATTTTTTTATCGGATTAAATATAATACGTATAAAATCTAATTAGGACAGTCGAAAACGTCAATACATGTTTATATCAACTAAACGCACAAAGATATTGAAAAAATACCCAACCTAGACGAATACTTTTCTACATTTACATAAAAGTCACTAACAACCAAATAAATCAAATCAAGCAGATAATGAAATGAACAAATAAATTATTTTCCAACGAAATAAAATAGTTTCGTACAAAGCTTGTATTTCGTCAGGAATTTTCAACCACAGTTATAGTGGGTGTAGAAAGTATTCGTACACCCGATCAATTTCCAAAAAAAGTATGTAATTGTAGTTTATTAACGTATTTTTATAAACAATGACATTCTACATATTCTCGGAAATCTCTAGAATAGATAGAGTACAAAAAAAATAGCTATTTATGCAAGTTGCGAAATTAACAAGAAGAAAACAATCGATTGAAATATTTAAGCAATAAGTATTTGCACAACTGTTTAAATTTTAAAACTTCATTCAAACAAAAAAGAAATTTACATTAATTTACATATATTGAATATATATGTTGTTACCGCACAACTGTTTAATTTTTAAGACTTCATTAAAAAAAAAAGAAATTTACATTAATTTATATGTATTATAATACTTCCTTCGTGGGATTTCCTTTTGATTTTATAATTATTGCAACTCTTATAAGCATTAAATTAACTAAATTATTAGTTATTCGAAGTGGGATCTCTTTTCATTCCACTATTAGAGTCATTTTTAAAAGTACTTTACTGGAAATGTGATGTTTTTTAATTTGTACGGAGCAATAAACTAATGTGTTTACGTTACAAACTCTACTGTAAATGGTTCGTCATAAGAATCGTACACCCACTGTATGTCTTCGACCGTGTAACGAAGGCACAAATTTTGGGATTCGACAACCATTACAGATTTAATTAACCGCAACGGATACGGTCTTGTCGTGACTGTTCCAGAAACATAAACACGGTCGATCGGTATATTTTACTGTTGCATTAGCCTGATCCACCGGATAGATATCAACAAAGACCGATCTACCTGCGCTACATGCGACCTCGGCCGTAGAACGAACCGACCGCCAGGAAGTAATCTTCCTGTTTCTCGTTTTCAGTCCGTAACCTGTCCGACGTCATTGTTTGGCCAGCTTTTAACACGTTTAACTTGAGCCACCGATGACCAAAATGCTCTGTCGACAATGAATGGTACATATTGGTCCTTCGAAACAGTCTTAGTTGGCTATTTGACATATCGAACCATTGGCGCCACGTACTAGTCTCGATAGACGATTAGTGATGAGTCCTCCTCTTCAAAACAAATTTGATTTATACGATTTTTTTGAAAGAAAAATTGTTTATTTAAAAATTAACTGTCTTGGTAGTTTTAGTTTTAATATTCGAGTAGAACAACGTTACAATTTTGTCAATTTGGATTGTTTTTTTTTTTAAATAAAGCTGTATATAATATCTCTGGTGTTTTAAGAGACTTTGAATCTAGAAATTCATATTTTAATAGATATAGATGACGAATTGAACTGTAACCGTTTGAGTCTCAAGCAGCGCGTACGTGCTGTTTAGATTTTATGTCGAGAAAACCCAGTACTCGTTTAGAGAAAGCGCGGTTGCGCTGTATGGGATTCTTCCACAATGTTTTTTCAATATTCCCTGGAACTCAAACGGTTAAAGACTAGTATGTCGTTTGTTCTAAACAGTGTAATATGCACTTTATTGTTATTATTTTACATATTTCTGCACTCGC
The DNA here is from genome assembly GCF_026225885.1 of Hylaeus anthracinus. NCBI lineage: Eukaryota > Metazoa > Arthropoda > Insecta > Hymenoptera > Colletidae > Hylaeus > Hylaeus anthracinus. The sequence continues at coordinate 21,402,739 of NW_026534348.1, read as the reverse complement.
GCATAATCCTTATACATAGTTCCCTTGTCATAAATACATTGACATCCACAGTCGATTCATAAAGTAGCCAAGGAGTGGCCTCACAATCATTTAAAGAGGAACAAACAGAGAAAATATTAAAAAAACAACCTTGGTATTGCTTTTTTTTTATAAATACATTTGTAATACATATTTCAATTCATATGGTACACTTTACGATGTGCCCCTTCATATTATACAACATTTTATCATAAAATGCATACCTTCAAAATAAATCGAGGCGAGCAAGTTACGCGGACTACCCTATATTATTACTAGACTCCGGATGTTTATGCATTTATGAGAAATGAAATATGAAAGAATGCAAAAATATATAAAATATCAACAATAATACAGTGGGTGTAGAATGTATTCGTACACCGATCAATTTCCTAAAAAAATTTTGTGAAATTGTAGTATATTAATTTCTATTTTTATAATCAATGATATTCTACATATTCTCGGAAATTTCTAGAATAGATATAGTCCAAACAACAGTTATTAGTTTATATAATTTGCGAAATTAACAAGAAAATACAAAAAATTGGTAGAAATATGGAAACAACAAATATTCATAGTTGTTAGAATATAGTATAAGAGTTGCAGCAATTATAAAAACAAAATGAAATCCCACGAAGTATTAATTATTTATAAACTAATGTAAATTAATGTTAATTTCATGTTTTTTTTTAATAAAGTTTTGAAAATTTAACATTTGTTCGAATACTTATTGCTTCTATATTTCTATCCATTTATTGTTTTCTCTTGTTAATTTTGCAACATATATAAATAACTAATTTATTTTATACTCCATCTATTGTAGAGATTTCCAAGAATATGTAAAATGTCATTGTTTATAAAAAAGAAGTTAATAAATTACAATTGAACGAATTTTTTGTTTCAATTGACCAGTGTACGAATACTTACTACACCCACTGTATATTGTACATCTACACCGTTTAGAAGGGAAGAGATCCTTTCATTTACGCTTCAATTCTTTTTGTCTTTGTGAAAATATAAATATACATAAACATCCAGAGTCTAATTATTACCTACTTTATTTAAATCAAATACATAATATTATAAGCAGCCTTTCTTCTATGTTATGTATAACAACAAATTTCTTCAACAGATTCCGTAGAATAAGTAGGTTATTAGACTCATAGTTTTCGCATGAAATAGGTAAAATCAACCCACTTCCAATGACGAATAGTTGATACGACCAGGCGTGCATGACTATGGTCAAAGTTAATCAAAATCGCGCGCCAAATTGAGCTATATGAACTTGGCATCCGACTTTTCAAAAATTAATTTTTTTTTAAAGAAAATGATAGTATTTCGTTTGTAAAAATCTTGGAAATTAACGAACTTCACTCTTAAGCGGATCAACAATTGCTATATGACTTAAACTATTGAGGTACTAACGAAAAGAAAAGCGATTCGGGCGGGTACTAACGATTGTAAAGAATCGGGAAAAAACAGATTTTAAAAATCTTAAAAATTAACGAACTTCACTCTTATGCGTATAAACAATTGCTATATAACTTAAACTATTGAGGTACTAACGAAACGAAAAGCGGGTACAAACGGGTACTAACGATTCTAAAGAATCGGGGAAAGAACAGATTTCAAAAATCTTAATGTCGGTTGCTGACCATTTTTTGAATTTTTTTTTATTATTAATTGATGAAGGTACAAACGAAACTATTGGTGGTATAATCAAGTACACACGAAATACTATTATTTTCTATAAAACAGAAATTAATTTTTGAAAAGTCGAGTGCCAAATTCACATAGCTGCCAAATTGAATGCGCCAGCCTCTCACTGGACGGTGCGCGTTCCAGCACCTGTTTCTCTGTCGGAATAGAACTAGCTCATACGAAATTTATGATCGTGCCTGGCAAAACCACTGGGAACTTTCTCCGGCCAGGACGAAATTCTGACGAGGCTAGGTAACCTCGGAAAGTTCGGGCTCGTGGAACGATTCACTTAGTGACTCACGGTCGTTTTCCTCGTATAGTACTTATTCATAGTGTGACCATGCCAAAAGTCTCGATCATATCAATTCCATGAACAGTGCTGTTCTCGTGTACTCTTCTGACCATTCAAGCCGTGAAGATTCGAGGAAGTAATTTAAGTATGATGGAGAAATAGAAATTCACTTTCATTAAATATTTTGAAGTACCTATTAACCCTTTGCACTCGAGGCCTTTTTTTCTGGTATCTACCAGCAACTCGAGATGCTTTCTTAGCATTCTATTACCACGAATGTTAAGATTATATTGACTTCGAAAATGAAATCAACGACAATCATTTTATTGGCGCTTCGAGTTCCAAAAAAATTAAACCTAAAGAAAACCTAGTGGTGACTGAGAGTCACCTCTCGAGTGCAAAGGGTTAACCATGAATGTCCTATGTTATACAGTTTTCAGGTAAAAATTTCTCAAAAACTTCTTCGACAAAGCAAGCACTTCCTTTGATAAATCAAACTATAACATTGACTAAAACCGTACGAAACAACCACGACCATGCAAATATACTCAGAGAGGCTACAGCTAATGCGACGTCATTTTCCGATACCTTTTAAAGGTCCTTTCAGTTTCAGTTTCAGTTTCAGTTTCAGTGGAACTGTCAGTTTTTTCTATGCGTAAAAAGTAAACAGTGAAAGAAAAACGAAAACTGAGACCGAGAATTGACAGGATGGACAGACCTATCGGTTTCGTTTCATTTGTTAGAATTCCTATCTGTAAAACAAGAGCGTTCAGTGCTGTAGTATCCTTTTGTTTGTATACGAAGGGAGACAAATAATTTAAAGACTGACTACAAATTAACAAAGAGGAACAGATATAAGATAGGTCACAATAGGGAAAAGGCAACCGCTCACCGCATAAGGGGCACTAATTATACATAGTAGTTTTGTTAAGCAAACTGAAAACAAATTTCCTATGATATTTTATAGCATCGTAATTAAAGTCTAAAGGGAACGAGTTAGGTTGTTATAAAGATAAGTTAAAAATAAGTTACATATATATATTTTATTACAGGATATTGTAGATATAAGTTGCGTAGCATATAAGCTGTTGTTAATCCGTTAGTGAGTAGAATTTGTTCTTCTCCGATTCCATTGCTAATGTTAGTCAAGGGAGTCGCGTTTCAGCTGTCAACGCGTTTAGACGTGTTCACTGGTCCTCGCGAGTTTAACCTAAATTCATACTGTTATAGTGGTGACAAATTTGAAAGTGTTATTAACTATAAGGTGATTTCCCTCCTTCCGGATACAGTTTCGGAATCCGGAAGTAAGGAGGGAGGGATCTAGAGTTATGAGTGACTCTGGTATTGTAAATGAACAACTTCAACGTGATTCGCACAACACCGTTTTAAATGCAACTATGTCTTCCTTCAAAGGATCATATGCTCAAACAGTACACCAAATGAATTTTCCCAAAAAAGAACAAGCTGTAACGACAGACGCAATAGAAGGTATCACAATAAAAGATTATACAGTAGCCATCGGTAAATTGATCGGTCCTAGCAACATATGATTCGTTTCTAGAATCTCACACAGTAGAATTTGCCTATACCTTAGCAACCAAGAAACAGTAAACAAACTTCTTGAGAATCACAGAGACATATACTTACACAATAATACATTACAGTTACGTCCACTTGTATCTAAAGCCAAGAGGATCATAATATCAAACGTGTGTCCAATTATTCCGCACAGCGTTATTGAAGAAAAATTAACCGAATTGAATGTATCAAGAAAATCTCAGATCTCTTTTATTAGAGCTGCTGTTAACGAACCAGGCTACGAACATGTCCTCAGCTTTAGAAGACAGGTATATATCGACTCAGAGGACATTAACAAATTACCGAGCTCAATTCAAATAAACTTCGAAGGTACAGTATATTGGTAATATATATCATCGGAAAAACTATGCTGTTTCTTATGTAAGGAGGAAAGCCACCTCGCAAAATTTTGCCGAAATGTGGAAAGGAACAATGAAGAAATACATGACACTTGCCAACAAACAGAACTACCGGTCAAAGAGTCAACAATTGTATCGTCGCAAACATTACTTTCCGACACGATGATTCGCCAAGAGGATCGAGCTACAGACCAAATGAATGTAGACTTTATAGTCCCGGCAACAATCGGTAACAAAAGAACTCTATCTGTTTCTACCTCTTCCAACAAGGACACACAACAGTTTCATGGGCGCAACGACTCTACCGTTAATGACAAACATGATCTAGAGCTTCAAGAAGATCCGGGCACAATAAAGCCAAGCAAGAAAAAAATTAGGATTTTACCGTCTTTCTCATATGACATAGATGAACAAATGGAAATTGCACAACAACACACTACAGAAGAAGTCGGAAAATTTCCAATCGATTTTGAAAATCTATCGGCATTCCTTACAGAGAGCCATGATAAACCGAATCTGAAGGACATAGCTTGCAATTTTACGGATTGTTAAATATAACTGCACGTTCTCAGTTATATGTGTATGTGATGCCTACTAGCGCCGCGTGGTTTTGGTTCACCAACTAAAAATGTGGTTTCATTTTCCCCGCAACTGTGCTTTGCCCCCCTGCTTCACGCGAGTCCACACGCTCACTTCTATAATAAACTAATTTACTTATTACAACAAGATTGTTGTCTATATACTCTGCTCACCCCATAACAACACGGATGATCTTCCTGCTCTCATTTGTATGCTAAGAAACGCGCAAACTTACGTGACACAAAAAGATCTTAAAATCCGCATAGCCAAGCTTGTTAAAAAACTAGAAAAAGAAGATAATGATTCCAGCATGAGTGATCTTCTCAGTTTTTGCGACGAATAACAAGGGATGTCTATTCAACTAGAAACTGAAAGAATTATGTCTCAAACAATCTACCAATCTTACAACCTACGATTGCTCTTCTGGAACGCAAGAAGTATAATTCAACGGAAAGAAGACTTACAAGTCATGTTAAAGAATGTAGACATTCTAGTTTGTGTGGAATCGTGGTTGAAACCCGAGAAAAATCTTGAGTTCGCGGGTTTTAACAGCTACAGAAAAGACAGGTTACAAGGTTCTGGTGGTGGATTAGCAATTTTCATACGTAAAAATTTAACATTTACAAGAAATTACGGACCTTGGAGTAATGGACAATACGATGGAAACTTGCGCTATCCATGTTACTAACGTTAGGCTTTCATTTAAAATTATGGTTTGTTACAGAGTTCCAGGTTTCGTTTTTCCCAGACCCAATGGGAGCAAATAATCAATAAAGCTGATAATAACGAACACTGGATAGTTATGGGAGATTTTAACTCCCATAATTTAATTATACATAATCCGGATACATTTACTCACATAGATTTCTATAGAAACAAAAAATCAAATATAGATCTTGTTCTATCTACAACTAACATAGCGGACAAGATACACGCAGAAACTCACGACGAAACCTTGGGCTCTGACCACTTCCCCATGTTTATAATTATCAATACAGAGAAAAGACATTGCCATAAGAAATCGTTTAAATTAAACTCCTGTCGCACTGATTGGAGCAAAGTTCTTACATATTGAGAGAATTCGTACGAACAATTCTTCTATTCAGGCTATGAGTCACTTCCGACGATTGAAAAATATAATATCTTTATACATATAATAGCGAACTCAATTAAAATCAGCACACCTAAAAAAAAGAAATACAAGCCGATTTGAACATAAAAATCCGGTTCCGTGGTGGGATTATGAATGCGACAAAATGAAAAGTCTAAGGAAGGCATCATATAAAAAATAAGAACACACAAAGGATATGTTAGATTTAATAAGTTATAAAAAGGTGGCAGCTCAGACCAAAAAACTATTCAAATACAAAAAGAGGGAAAGTTTTAAAGATTTTGCCAAAAGTCTTTACTTCCAAACTAATATGAAATTCACATGGAATAGAGCTAAAATATTAAAAAACAAATGGATGAACACTATGCCTCACATATCAGAGATTCCTTGTATCGATAACCAAATAGTCACAGCCTTTGACAAAATTAGTCCTCCATGGGTCCCAACTAACCCTAACTTCTTGCCCGAAGCCGATCCTAACGCATTCTTTGACACGTGTTTTAACTTGACTGAGTTCCACTTAGCGCTAAATTCCCGAAAGTCAAAATCAGCCCCAGGTATGGATGGGATCAATTATGACATTATATGTAGACTACCCCTTAAATATAAGTTAATATTGTTAGATATTTATAATCAGATGTACAGAACAAACAACTACCCGGTACAATGAAAACAATCCTACATGCTTTTTATTAGGAAGCCAGACGGTAAAAGTGTTCGTCCTATCAGTCTCTCTTCTTGTTTTTGTAAATTATTTGAAACCTTAATTAAGAATAGGTTGCAGTGGTGGCTCGAATATAATAACCTTTTACCGATAAGCCAAACTGGTTTTCGTAAAGGGCAGTCGTGTCTATCCAATCTTGCTAATCTAAATTTGTATGTGAAAGACGGAATAATTAATAAAAATGATACTCTTGCAGTGTTTTTGGATGTACAGGGAGTGTTTGATAACGTAATTTATGATATCTTATTAACAAAATTGGCATCTATTGGTTGTTCTGCTCAACTAATCACATTTGTTAAATTCCTCACCTACGAAAGGGAGGTATTTACAGATATTACGGATAATCAATACAGATTAGTCCATAAAGACGTTCCTCAAGGTGGGGTTTTGAGTCCGCTTCTATATTTGATATATGTTAAAAACATAACTGATAATCTTCCTAAAAATGTAATTATCTCGCAATTCGCAGATGATATAGCATTGATTCTAAGATCTCACCACTTCGAAAATGCAGAAATCTTATTGAAAAAGTCATAATAACCCTTCAAAAAAATCTCCTGCTTCTGGGGCTTGAACTGTGCCCTCCAAAGACAACGTTTCTTCATTTTAATAAGAGGAACATCCTTCCAGGTAAAACAGAAATTAAGATTAAAGGTTTATGTATTAATCATGTGAGTCCACTCGATTTCTAGGAATTATATATGATTATAAATTCTACTTCATACAACATTTGAATCATGTACACCAAAAAAGTATGAAGGCGCTTAATATCATAAAGTATCTATGCGGCACCTGGTGGGGATCGGACCCTGTAACACTTATAACTCTCTATAAGAGTATTATTCGGTCACATATCGACTATGGTGGTTTCATATACTACCCCACGCAAAAACGACTTATAGAAAAATTGGAAAAGATACAGTATTCAGCTATTAGAACAGCTCTAGGGTTTCGTAAAACTACACCAACAAATATTTTATTAGCAGAATCTAAACTTCCACTCGTCAGGGAGAGGGTAGCATTTCTGTGTAAGGCCTTCCTAATCAAGATTCTTTCAAATACTAGTTTATAACTCAATAAAACAATAAAATACTTTTACACTAAAAACAAGAAGAATAAGCGCAAAAAGAATGAGCTCATAAAACAATGTATTGATGAAATTATGGTCTCTAGCAAAACACTACACACGTGCAATCAGTATAACATATACCGTTGCGACTACATACCATTGTTTCTTCTATTCCTATAAACATCGAACTTAGAAGGTCTCTTACAGACAACAATGATCATAATGCTATGCTAAACAAAATAATGTCTAATAACGAATCGTGTGAAATATATACCGATGGAAGCAAATCCTACGGATTTGCTTCCGTTGGTTCATCCTGTATTTGCAGGAAACTTAATGTCGCGATTAGTAGAGGCATTCCGAATATTTCTTCTGTTTTTACGGGAGAATGCTTAGCTCTGCCTGATGCGTTCGATATTGCCCTTCAGAACAATAACCGGAGCTTTAAAATATTCACCGATTCTCTCAGCGCCCTTTTATGCCTCCATAATACAAAAATATATAGATGTAAGAGCTAACCATCTAATTCTAGAAATAAAAAGAAAATATAACGAATTCAACCAGAAATGCGAAAATAATCAGAAAATAGAATTTTTTTGGATTCCTTCGCACGTTGGGATTGAAGGAAATGAACAAGCCGATCACCAGGCGAAAGAAGCGTGCGCACTACAACCAGACGGCAATTTTTTGATTCCGTTTACCGATTTCCGTGAGTCCTTCAAACATAAGTGTAATTCACACACGAAGGAAGTTATAATAGCACAGGGACAAAGAAAAGGAAACGAATATTTTCTCTATTACTACAAAGACTATAACAAACCGTGGTACGTTGAAAAGGGTCTTTCACGAGAAAGCAGTGTAACTATCAACAGGTGTAGAGCAAACCATTACCACTTGGCTGCTTCTTTGTCCCGTATTGGCATCGTTAGCGATGGAAGATGTACGTGTAGTTATGAGAAACAAGATCTAAATCACATAGTCTAGCAATACCCATTATATAATTCTCAAAGATTAGACTTGCTGAAGAGCTTACGAAAATATAAGCTGTTTCCTCCTTTAGATATCAAATTGCTTCTACACGGCCCAAATATAGCGGCGTGCTATCATATGCTCAGTTTTAGTAAAAAATGTAATATTCGATTGTAATTGCGAGATTAATTATTCTGATATGTAAATCTTTATGTATCTTTCTTTTGTATACCTAAATAAGCTTGAAATAAATCTTAAAAAAAAAAAAAAAATAATGTTAGTCAAAGTAAGAACAAGGAAAGCAAATTAGGGGTAGCCAGTTTTTGGGCTAAGGAAAAGATTTTAATTTTGAGTTTTCCCATGTTTATATTTCATTTAGTTCGATCATCTAACAGTTAAGTTTAATTTAAAGTAAATGTGATTAAGAAGTACAACACAAATATGCGAGTAAGGTAAAGTTCTGTTATTACATGGCGATACAAAGTGATGTGATAAACTAGATACCATCCGCTAAAATTAAGTGCAAAACATAGTTATAAGATAAGGACAAAGAAGAAGACACGGAAAAAGAAATGTAGGTTAAGAAACATTGTACAAAAAAATGTAATGAAAGGCAGTGTAAACTGGTAATATTACCAAGCACTTAAAATAAACGGTTGAAATGAAATGAAAACAAGAGCGTCATCTCGCATCAGTTTTCTTGAAAATCTTGTATGGCGCGCGTATAGGTCTGTCGCTATATTCGGGCTACAAAGAACTGAAACGACTGGGAACAGTGAGAACTGAACGGATCGTGTAAAAGGACCCAGTTTTCCGAACTGAAATGAAACGAGAATAGAAACTGAAACTGAACTGAAAACAGATATGATCGTCTAAAAGGACCTTAATACAAATTTTACAAGACGCACTTCAAAGTATACATACAGGCTGGGGCATTTTAAACAGGTCATCTAAATAACTCGCTTGTTTTTGAAGATAGCATGGTATTACCAATTTTTCTGTAGGTGGATATGATGGTCAATTCTGTTTTTTTTAAATGGAATGGTATCGTTTTTTATTTACAGTCTGGTAGAGTGTTTCAAGATAAATACAATGATCTATTATAAAAGTCATTTGAGGTCACCCAAAGTCAATTGCAATAGAAAATAAATTGTCTCAGAGTACTTTTCGAATTCATGTATGTATTCAAGTACTTAACCCTTTGCACCTTGCGCCATCTCGTTGCAAAATATGCGAACAGGAATCGCAACACATTCAATAGTCTAACTTTGAAAACGTGTCTTTTATCACTAAAAACAAACGTAGTTCTAAACCTATTTCCTCCCTTAAAGAAACCATGGAGCACGGAAGAAAACTTATGCAAAATAATGCAGCTATTTAAAGACGCACATATTTGGACAAACATCCAACAATAAGAGCACTCATATAAAAAACAGTCGCTAATAACCAAAAGTCGATGCGACGCACAGTACGGACAAATAGCAAAATTGTGGACAAAAATCAAAATTTCATTACTAATATAAATATATTGCTATTTATTCACAAAAAGAATTAAAATTAACCATAAATATTAATAAAATCACAACAAAATTAACAAATTTAACAAAACATTAACAAACCTCGATTTTGATGAAACTTTGTATACTTGTTTGTTGGACCTTCTTATGAATTACACCATCTTCGGTACATGCGACTTTTGCGTTTTGAGGGAGAAATTAACCCTTTTATCCAAGCCGCCCCTTTTGCTCGGAAACGATTAGAGATTTCATAAAAATGTTCAAGCAAATATTACACTGTTTTTAGAGGTCTATAAACCAATACCAACAAATTAAAAAAAAAAGAAAAAAAAATTTTTTTTAATTACCCCCCTTCGCTTCGAAATTTTTGAAAATTTTGATTTATTTCTGAATCAGTAAAAGTGTTCTTTAATTCTGAATCCAACTGTATGTATGAGTTTATGATTATCGTACAGGAAAATGATGTAATATTGTAAAATTGTTGCTTTAGTAGTCCATATTTCGAATTCTTTAGAAAGTTTTTTCTCACAAATAATAGAAGTTACACCCATATGTTATTTAACACAATATGCTTCATTTTGGCTGAGGATGTGCAAAATAATTTTCATAAAAATCCATAAATCAATTAAATCAAAATTTTTAACTTCCAATTGTGACCCTACACCAACAGTACGGTCCCTTATTAAAAATTATATAAAACCGAACGTTGCAAGTATTTGCAAGAAAACTTATACGTTTCTTAAAATAAAACAAATAATGTATCCAAATATGTTGAGAACACAGGATACTTTTTTGCCATTTTGTCTGTATATTTGTTTAAAGATAGAGATTGTATTATGGATACAAATGATTAATACATGATTATTTATAACAATTTCCACGCTGACACACATTTTCTACGATAGAAATCTGCCTCACATTGTGATATATACTAATATTGAATTTTTTCCACTTATTCCGCACTGTGCGACGTTAAATATCCAAGAAAAAGAAAATCAATCAGTATCGAACTCTAACCCAATCCGTTGGTGAGACAAGTACGCGGCGTAGTGGGACGTAATCGAGTGGCTAGGTATTCGACTTATGCTCATTTAGCCTCTAAAATAGTCTAATAGGCTCCTTCGTGTGTTTCGCCACCCGACGCCTGCGTGTAGCCAGAAAAACAGCCCCAAAAGGAGCGTGCTGGTTTCGCCTAGCGACCGTTCGAACTACTTCCAGGCAATAGCGAGTCGCCGCGCTAAAAGAGAATAATACATAGAACGACCAAGAAAAACGGACGTCGCCTGAAAATACACGGGGCACTTTGAGGATTGACTCACGCAATAATTTATATTGCGCGCTCGCGCTCCGTGCTCTCTCCCTTTCTCCCCTCTGTCACTCGGCCTGGTCCTTCTCGTTGTATGCACCGAGTATATTTAAGTGCACCACGCTTATGAGACAGAACGTTCCTGGTGGGTTACTGTCCTCTCCTCCGACTCCCCTTCGACCAAGTAAACGCCTTTACGCCATTTATATACCGTGCACAGAGGCGTCATATGCGCGGGCTATGCACGTGCACCTCGTGCCGCATGAATGTACGCGAGGAACACGCTTGGGCCCGGCACACGGTGGGCTAACATTCTTCTTATTATTTTTCCCGTTATGGCGAAGGGCGGAAAAGCGAATCCAGCATTGTTGCGCGATCGCCGAGCAATTAGATACAACTCGCGCGATAGATTTAATTAAGTGTACCGCGATACTTAGCGGACACCGTTTCACGTAAGGAGCGCGATTGGACCAATTCTTGTGTTCCTAACGGTGTCGTTGGGTGTGTTACTATTTCTTTCACGTGTTCGGAACGGGGTAATTTAAATTTGAAGTACTTAGAGTAGACGTACAGTGGTGGAATATATGAAATGATAATTGTAATTGATCGTTGGATAAATAGATTATGGATTTCTTTTGGGAAGGTGTAGTATATTCTTCTTTAGTTGAGGTAAATTGTTTTTACTGGTCAAGGTTTTGCTTTTCTTACCTAGGAGCCTTTTCAGGTATCGATAAGAAAGTAGTTTTGTAAAGGACAATGGAGAGTTTGTGGAAATTAATTAAGCATTTATCTAAACAACAGACATAGGGATGAAACATGGAAGTATTATACATATATACACATATTATATATAGTAAATTGTCATTATTATCAAATGTATCTACTAGTACAAATATAATGTCTATGCATGTATATCTTTATCTAATCTAGTGTTTAATAGTTGACAACTCAAAGTGGCCACTTACTTTTTATTATTTATATTGTCTATATTTTTATCTACTAAAAGCTTAATTCCAGATACACCAATACTAGTTTAAAATTGAAAATAGAATGTACAAGTAATTTTCCTATTGTAGACATATGTACGCACTTACGTTAAGATTTTATTATTTTAAAAATTATATATGTTAAAGAATTTTGTATGCACGTATGTTGTATGTATATATTCTGTGTACATATGTATATATTTTTGTTCACAGTATACAGTATACAATGTTCACAGTAACTGTTTATTTTGAATTAAAAGGATGCATCAATCAAACATTTGACAATATTTTTATCAAATCGAAGACAGTGCGTTTCTCTACCCCGTGAATTTTGTTCACTCTAATTCAGAACTGTCGAAAACACACAAAAGTCAGCAGAAACACATGCGGTTCAGTTCCATCGTTTTTGGGAAGGCAAGAGATGTTTCCGGAAACACGAAATAAAATTCTCCTCGTTTCTGTGCATGCGCTCGTTCCTCAGAAGCGACTTCACACGAAGTTTATTTCTGACACGAGACACACCAGCTATGTTTCCGAATAGAAAGAGACTCCACACATGATCGACTACTCGAGTGATCTATCTTTGATCAATCGTAAGTAGGTTGTAATTAAATTACTTGCGTTCGAGTACCAATCGAACTGTCCTACATAGATCCTTTCGATACAAGTTTGGCATTATCAGTATTGTAAGCACAAGCTTGTGAATAATTTCTTTAGTACTGATACAATGCTTCAAAATGTGTAAATAAACTAAAATGTGGATTATCTTCTCGGATAAATAAATCAGAAATATGGAATTAAATTTGTGGTAATAATAGTATTATAAAAATACATAAAATACTTGATCGAAAATATTGTAAGTTATTTCTTTAATTTTGTATTATAATTGTATCATAATTCACAATTATATTTTGCCTCTAATTAACTTTGATTCAAAGTGGATTTTTTTGAAACAGGCTACAAACTGCTTTTTTTAATTGTTTTATTACCAAAGATTTGCCCGTTTTAGGAACTTCAAACGATGATAAAACTATACTTTACTCTATGTATGTATGTATAACATCAATTTAATAAGAATATGAGTGTTATCATGAATATCATCTATCGCGTTTAATTGTAAACATATGTACTTTCGTTTAAAATATGAAAAAATGAGACGTTAACTTGTGCATACTATTAACAAGTACATTGAAAGCCCAATCTGTTTCTCAAAATTAATCATTATAAGTAGACTAACAACATAGTTAATCAATTCCACGAGGTAAACATTGAAATTAAGAAACTTATAAATAGACTCCTGACAGATGAAGTGTTAAAAACAAAATCCTAAAGCGATTTTTATATAGGCCAAATGTTTATTCAGATAAATATTTCAAATAACGAATAAAATATACGTCTGAACTGTTTATCCATTGTTCGTTGAATAAAAGTAAGAATTGAAATTGTAGAATGAAATTCTTCACAAAAATAGGTGAAGAATTATCAACTTCTCATTTTAATAAACGTCACGTGTAAGTAATTCAAAAATAAAATAATGAAGTTTGTGAAGACTTTCAAAAGAATTTTCCAAAGTATCACTTATTGTTAGAAAATTATAACAATGGGAGCATCATTACGAATTGAAATCTTTTTATAAGAAAAATATGGCAGTACTAGTTTCGTCAAAACTAGTGAATGCCATGGTGATGCTATTTATAATGGAAATTATTAACAAAATTTTCAAAAGATTTTCGTTTTCACAATTAACATTGCATTTGTTTTTGCATGTAATGGTCGTATGTGAATTGCGTTACATACTGACCTTAGTTAAAATTTTACCTTTTGATTATTCTTTTAGAATATATTAAGGCTGTCAGAATTTCAATCCTCTTAAATTGCCCGCTCAGAATGAATAAATTACTATTTAAAAGTATGCATTTCATAGAACTTCATGTTCTGATCGTTCTTTTATTAATCGACTTCGAAAAGGAGGAGGTTACTCAATTCGACATGTATATTTCTTAAAGAATAATCGAATACAGTTAATTCGCTTATATTTTGTATATATACTTCGTAAAGATTAATTAAATACAAATAATTCGCTTATATCAATGCTTTTCTCGATTTTACATTTTTTTATCTCCCTTGTTTTCTTCTCGCCTCCGTTCACATCACTTCTTTCCTTGTTTCTCGATTTAACTAATTCGACTCCTCGCAACGATCTATCGAGACGTTTCAATTCAATATCGACTGCCGACTCAATATCGATAATACCTTTATTTTATTAATTGACACTTGTTTGAAAATAAAAATCGTGCAATTTCTTGCCACGGCTAAAGGGTTAAGCACCTGCCCACTATCTCAGTTCCCAGCGATTGAAAAAAGTGTACCGATCAAATATTTAACCGGTTCCAGTCGAAGCGACACAACAGCAGCCGATAGCAAATATCGAGAGTCGTAATGTTCCAGGCGAACCTCAGAGTTCACGGGACTGTATACCAGGAAAGCCCTTTATAAACGCGTCGTTTCCACGAACAGGCGCGTGCATTTTACGTGCGTGCACGTGCATCCAATAAAACGATAGGGCGTAAAACCTGGCGATCGCTGCCATTGAGAAAAATGCAACGCTAGGAAGAAAGCGTTTCCCTTCACGGCGCTCCGCGATGCGGAAACTTGAATGGATAGATAAGAAACTAATCTTTAGATTACGTTACGGTTGTTGTTGTTGTTGTTGTTGTTGTTGTTGCATAACAGCCAGGCAATTTGTTCAATGATCTTTTTATCTAGATCTGGAATTCCTAGTGTAATCTGAATACTTCGAGTGTTTGTTCATTAATAAAAATATGTGCAATTGAATTAAAAAACGCCACGATTATATTGGGTATTCGAAAAAGTTCGTGGCGTTTTTCAACCATTTGGATTGATTTTATTGCATCGTTCTGTGATTAGTCGACCACAGTGTGATACATCTTTGACATCAAAAGTTTGGTACAGCATTTTGTCCGTAAAAACCACGAATTTTTGTACAAGCCTGGGTAGCATTCTCGCCTTGATCGAGCGACAAAACACCACGAACTTTTTCGAATACCCATTATTACTTGACGTTGGTTCTATATTCTTCGTATTATTCGAATAAAATTAGGCTGCTAATTAGGCATGTTTTCTCAAGGTGTTTAGTGTTTTGAATGTATAGAATTTTCGAATTTAACGAATTTACAGAGGCTCGAGAAGCTTAATCTAAGTTCAATACTTGAAGAATATATTAATTTTCATTGTGGAATGTAGATTACGTATCGATACCTTCCCTTAATGATATTTAGGGATCGACTTGAGTAGGTACAGTAATTTTGTAAATGAAGGTTTTTCTTAAAGGGACTTTAGGATTTCATTTTATAATAAAAAAATATTTCTGTCAGCTTAATCGTAATACATAGACGCTTGTTACTAATATAGACATTATATCTAAAAAAAATCGTCCCTGGGAACGAATCAATAATTATAATACGTAAAGAATTTTTCTATTCCCTGTTTTAAGACTTTCGTAAATTAATGTAACTTTATATGTATATACAGTGGATGTAGAAAGTATTCGTACACCGATCAATTTCCAAAAAAACTATGTAAAATTGTAATTTATTAACTTACTTTTTATAAACAATGACATTCTACATATTCTCGGAAATCTCTAGAATAAATACGGTACAAAAAATGTAGCTATTTATGTAAATTGCGAAATTAACAAGAAAAAAACAATTAATCGATAGAAATGTTGAAGCAATAAGTATTCGTACAACTGTTCAATTTTTAAAACTTCATTAAAAAAAAAGAAATTTATATTACTTTATAAGTATATAATACTTCCTTTGTGGGATTTCCTTTTGATTTTCTAATTATTGTAACTCTTCTAAGCATTAAATTACCTAAATTATTAGTTATTCGAAGTGGGATCTTTTTTCATTTCTCTATTAAAATCTTTTTTAAAAGTACTTTACTGGAAATTTGATGTTTTCTAATTCGTACGGAGCAATAAAGTAATGTGTTTACGTTACAAACTACTACTGTACTGTAAATGGTTCGTCATAAGAATCATACCAATACTTATTGCTTCTGTACTTTTACCCATTTTTCCTATTTTTTTGTTAATTCCACAAATTGTATTAACGTAAATGTTGTTTGGACTATATTTATCTTACAGACTTCCGAGAATATATAAAATATCATTGAGTATAAAAAAGGAAGTTAAGAAACTACAATTTCACTGGCAGCTCATTTTGATTTCACATCTTTTTCTACTTTCTTGTACTTTTTTATGGGGATCTTTTATTTTTCTATGATAACTCCATGAGTCCTGCACTTTTTCATGTACTTGGCGTAATTTTTTTACTTTTTTGAAGTTTTTTATGGGGATCTCACTTCTTTTTACAAAGATAATTTGTATAGTGAATGACTTAAAATAATAGAAAATGGGAGATCAGTTTGAATCCTTTAAGATTTCAAAAGTACGCGGAACGCATTGCAGGAAGTCTCATTGCATGAAATTTATTAAAGAAAAAATGTAATCACTTTATCAGTAACATTTAAATGCAACAAGACTTTCTATCATGTGTCGTGGGTACTTTTGAGAAATTAAAGGACTAAGTCTGACCTCTCTTTTTCTATATTATTGTAATACAATAAATAATCTATTACAAATAGTGGATCTCTGTTCATTTTCTCATTTTCTCATTATTTAAATTTGTTACAAGACTTTTTGCCATGCGTTCTGTGAACGTATGAACTGTATTATAATACAATAAATTGTGCGTTAGAAATAGTTGATTTCTGTATTCATTTCTCATTTCTTCTTTAATAAATTTCTTGCAACGAGACTACCTGCAATGCGTTCCGCGTACTTTTGAAACCTTAAAGGGTTCAAACTGATCTCCCATTTTCTGTATTATTGTAATCACTTTATCAGTAACATTTAAATTTCTGGGAACAAGACTTTCTGTCATGTGTGGTGCGTAATTTTGAGGATTTAAAGAACTAAATCTGACCTCTCTTTTTCTATATTATTGTAATACAATAAATTATGTGTTAAAAATAGTGGATCTCTGTTCATTTTCTCATTATTTCAATTTCTTGCAACAAAACTTACTGTACTGAAACTGATATTGCAATACGATAAATTGTGCGTTACAAATAGTGGATTTCTTTTTTCATTTCTCGCTTTGTCTACAAATAGTTGATTTCTTTTGTTCATTTCTTGCTTCATCTTTAACATTTAAGTTTCTTGCAGTGAAACATCCTGCCACGCGTTCTGTATACTCTTGGAAACTTAAAGGACTGAAGCTGGTCTCTTTCCTATATCTGGCTTCAGATACATTATGTGTAATTGTTGTATGTGTATGTGTAAGCTATAACAAACTTAAATGTTAAAAATGAAGTATGAAATGAAAAAAGAGGTCTATACTATTTCTAACCCACAATTTATTATATTATAATACCAGTTTCAGTCTTTTATGTTTCCAAAGTACACGCAACGCATCGCAAAATGCCTTGTGGCTATAAATTGAAATGTTAAACATGAAATGAAAAATAAAGAAAGAGATCCACTGTGTGTAACGCACAATTTATTGTATTAGAATAAAATTCACAAGTATGCACAATTTAAATGTTAATAAATAAAGTGGGAAAATGTACAAAGAGATCCACTATTGGTAACGTACAATTTATTGTATTATAATTCCAATTTCAGTCTTTTAAGTTTTCAAAAGTACGCACAATGCATGTCAGAATGTCTTGTTGCAAGAAACCAAATGTCACAAATCCAAACTGACAATTACAGGCTAGAAATGAACGAGAGGCATGAGTGACAGCCATATTACAATTCCGACCGACGAACCTTGCCGACTGATTCAGAGAGTCGACGAATCGACGAATGATCTTAGCTCCTATTGGCTAAGTGTTGACGAAAAATTCCTTGTCAAAGAAGAAGAAAAAAAATGCTGCCGTTTTGACACATTCATGATATGATATTACGATATTTCTGTCGTTCGTGGACCGATTTTATTGATTTTGGTTTTATTCGAAAGCTTATGTGCGATTTACATCAGAAAAATCCCTTTAGATTTAGAAAATGCAGCAGGCATGACGAGATATTAATGACAAAAGTTTCGAGTTAGGTTGGAATCGCGTTTTCTCGAGTAAAAGATACGCGGTAGCGCCAGCGCCAGGGATATACGGGGAGGCTATTTTTCCATGTACTTGGCGTCGAGACGCTGCCGCGTCTTTAGATTACGTTACAAACTCTACTGTAAATGGTTCGTCATAAGAATCCTACAAATACTTATTGCTTCTGTACTTTTACTCACTTTTCGCATTTTTTTGTTAATTTCACAAATTGTATTAACTAATAAATGTTGTTTGGACTATATTTATCTTAGAGACTTCCGAGAATATGTAAAATATCATTGATTATAAAAAAAGAAGTTAAGAAACTACAATTTCACACAAAAGCTTTTTGGGAAATTGATCGGTGTACGAATACATTATACACCCACTGTATAAAGAATGTAGAATATTTGCGAATACATTTATATTTATGAAAAAGTTATGGTTATATATGTATGTAGATATGACTAGGACGCGAATTATCTTTCACTAAATTATCCTGGTAAATTAATGTTATGTTGTTCAGTTCTAGTTTAAAAAAAAACAGTGGCACTACTTATAATACTTTCAGACCAAGGTCCTTAAGATCAAATATAATCTGTAAATATATCCTTAAAATTATTACTTTATATTATTTAAGGTGATATTAACTTTATTTAATAATATCTAATTGAATTTTTTCTTTTAAAAAGCTCATACATGTAGTCATTCTTGTGGATACTAATTGAAACTAAAATTAAAATTAAAAACAACCGGACGTATTTCACATAATTTTTGTTTCATTAAAAAATAACATCTTAAAGTCTTTTTCGGAAAACCCTGAATTTCTTTCTAAAATTACTCGGTTATCAATAATGCTTTTGCTGGAACATTTAACGACACTTACTAAAACACGAAACTAATCAGCAAACTAACTAAGCAAGGATAGAGTAGCACATACGATAGATAGGAGCCGATTGTCGGCAGTTTTCATATTAAATTCTTGAATATGATGCCAAACGTCGCACGTAGGAAGCACAATCTCGTTTCTATGAAACATTTACAAAGACAGCGTCTAATGTTACACAAGGCGTCATTGTTATCAGGCTCTATTGATACAGTGATCGCACAATCTTCGACCGATTTCCTCTCTGCTGAACGTTCGTTGTATCATCGTTCGCGGAAAATTACGGGAATTACGAAATTTCTGTTTCCTCTCCAAAGCTCGCCTATATTAACATAATGGACGACTATCCATTCGATTCGATGCGAATGCAAATATTTGTGCTCGCTGTAGGCTCCTTTTCCGGTTTCGACATCGTTTTACGTAGACGGAGGACTTCGGCTTCCTCCCGCGTCGCGAGTGTATTTTTAAAAGTAAACTTGTCGGCCCTGTATCGCGTCTAATAGACGAAGAGAGCTGGCTACGAATATCACGAATGATAAGGTGCAGTGAAAATTTGTATCTAAAAACACTCCTTACTAGATGACAAAGCCCATAGCGCTGCAGCCAGAAGGCGCTCCCGGGGCTGGAAGCGTGGGCGGGCGGTCAAACATGTTAATTTTTAATCAAAATGAAATCTTTGAGTGCAGTCCTGAGATTTGGTGTAGTTATAGTTTTTAACTGTAGAAATCGCGTAAAGCTACTGCCAGAAGTCTAGGACGGGGCTTAAACGTTGCCAGAAGTCGATAAAGTTGTAAAAAAATTATTTAAGTTTTAATGACAAAGTGCAGTTCTGGCGAATTCGTTTTTATATTATTTATCGGTTAAAAAACCGGTATAACAATTGCCAGAAGACAGAATGGTGGCTAAGTACATGAAAAATGATAACATTCTTGGCAACATTCTTATCCGAATGAAAGATTAACTACTGTTTCCTATTTGTCATTCAAAGGACATCGAAATTTCTAATGTAGAATGTAGTATTCATTTGTTCATTAATAAAAATATGTTCGATTGAAAAAACGTTACGTACACATTATTAGAGGTTGGTTTTGTACTTTGTTTATTATTCGAATAAGATATTGATCATTCCTGATGCCTAGTTTGGTGGCCTATTTAAAGTTTTCTTTATAAGGAATTTTAAAAATTTTGAAATACGTTTTATACATTACGTATATTGTCAGCAAATTTGGTTGCTTCTTCAAACAATAAATAAGAACGCTTGTAGAAATCGAGTTGATTTTAAGAGTTCAGTTTAAGACATAATTTTCTCAGGTAAACGCAATTAAGACTTGAATTTTTAAGAGAATATAAAAATATAACAAATTTTAAGTAATTATTTTATATTTTATTTTTAACCTTTTGCACTCGAGGCCTTTTTTTCTGGTATGTACCAGTTTCGGGAAATGTTTCTTGACATTCTATTGCTATGAGTTCTAAGCTATCGAGATTTTTGAATAAGGTCACCTTTAATTCACCGACAATCATTTTATTGATACGTCGAGCTCCGAAGATTCTACCTAAAGAAACATTAGGTATTGTAGATTTGCTCCGTGAAACCTAACGGTGACTGAGAGTCACTCTCGAGTGCAAAGGGTTAAATATACAGGGTGTCCCGAAAGTGTTGTAACATCTTGAAAGGGGTGGT
>NW_026534348.1:21247925-21381428 GCF_026225885.1 Hylaeus anthracinus | reverse complement strand
ACCACCCCTTTCAAGATGTTACAACACTTTCGGGACACCCTGTATATATTATTCAATATTTGATTTTTAATCTTCCAATCAGCTGAAATGTCTTTATACAACGATATTAACTTGACATTATCATATGACGTAATTAACATATGTAACCTTTGAATATAAGCATATTTAATATTTCAATGTCAAGTTTCCAATGTGATAAGATGTTTAAACGGTATTATTATATTACACAATTGATACATTTCTTTTTAATATAAGTATACAGTGGGAATAGAATGTATTCGTACACCGATCAATTTCCCAAAAACCTTTTGTGTTAAATTGTAGTTTCTCAACTTCTTTTTTTCGTAATCAATGATATTTTACATATTCTCGGAAGTCTCTAAGGTAGATATAATCCAAGAAACATTTATCAGTTAATATAATTTTTGAAATTAACAAAAAAATACGAAAAATGGGTAAAAGTATAGAAGCAATAAGTATTTGTAGGATTCTTATGACGAACCATTTACAGTAGAGTTTGTAACGTAAACACATTAGTTTATTGCTCTGTACGAATTAGAAAACATCAAATCTCTAGGAAAGTACTTTTAAACAGTTGTGCGAGTACGTATTACTTCAACATTTTTATCTATCAATTGTTTCTTTCTTGTTAATTTCACAACTTACATAAATAGCTTTTTTTGTAATTTATCTATTCTAGAAATTTTCTAGAATACATAGAATGTCATTGTTTATAAAAAATAAGTTAATAAATTACAATTTTACTTAGTTTTTTTGGAAACTGATCCGTGTACTTTCTACACCCACTGTATGTAATATTTCAATGTTTACTTTTGTAATACTCTAAGATATCCAAATAATATTACTCTACGATGTAGATTATACCATACATTCTTTTCAAATATAAGCAAAGGAAAATGATTAAAAAATGAGAGAAAATTACGTAAAGGAAAGTTATGTTTGAACTGACTTTCCCGAGAGATTTTAACGGCATTTGCGTAACGCATAATGTGCATCTCCAGCGTTGAATCTCGGTTACCGTCATTAGACTTTATCAGTCGGAATTACGTGTTCGAATCACGGATTAAAATTGATGAATCACTGCGCCGTTATGGCTGCAACGTTATCTAGGAAATGTTACTGCCTCAATTTCTTTCGAGATACGGGCACACGAATTGAATGTCCAAATGGAGGCTTAAGAGAATCTATCTTCTGTTCCTTTTAATACACTTTCCAATCGTGAGTAAATCGTATTAAACTACTTTCGAATCTAGAAGCACGTTATTGTTTCATGAATAAATTTACGAACTTAATGTTAATTTACTGGTTGAGAGAGTTGAAGAATTGCTTATATCAGGAATATTATATTTTATAGTTTGATGTAGTTTTTTTTAATTGGAAGTTATTATTCTACGATTAAGTTTACGAACTTAATGTCAACAGGATCAATTTCCTTATAATAGGAATATCATATTTTACGGTTTGTATGTAGATTTTTTAATTGATTCACTATTTTCCCAATGAAGAATACAAACTTAATGTCAATTCATTATTATGCGACTTAAAAAAATGCTTGCAGAACAAATAATATATTACAGAGTTTGATGTAGTTTTTCGAATTGTGAAGCAGATTTATATTTTTACGAATAAGTTCACGAATTTAATGTAAATTTATTAATTAAGCGACTTTGATGAATCGTTTGGAACAGAAATATTATATTTCATATTTTATAACTTGATGCAAGTAATTTTGTTATTCTGATACAGTGGATTAAAATTAATGCGGAAGAGAATACTTGTGCAATAAACGATGATATATGCTTATACATTGATCAGCCTGATATTAACTTGAGTAGAGTTCCACGAACTCTGCTATAGTAGTGTAGAGAAATACTTTCTACGTAAAATAATAACTGTAAAGTAATAAATCTTTTTGAATTTCTATTTCTTATAGTTGTTGAATTAAAATTGTTGCTACAATTACCTATTCATGATTAAGAATTTTAGTGTGAGTCTAAAAATATTAAAAATTTACATTTCAACTATGCTGAAAAGGGTAAAAACCATTCCCACAAAGCGCTTAGTTTGTTTGTTCGTCATCTATTGAATGTGTATGATAATATGCGGTAAAGTATGAACAAAAAAGTAATAAAATGTTAGTCAAATATGATCACCAAACTTTGTGTGCCTGTCATTCTGTTAATTTTCACAAAAATTAAAATGTAAGGACGTCAATGTCTATACTAGAGTTTTGAATATATTAAAATTTTAACAATTTTTAGGTTGTTGTTACAACTAAATCTGTTATGACGAAATTGTGTTCACCACTTAGTCATCCCAAAGAAAAGGGGTCCTATGGGAAGTCTTGTTTTTTTTTTGCGTCAAAAACTACTATTTTCTAGAATGCTACTAACAATTTCTTCAGTTCATATAAAAGTAAATTAATATACAAAAACTTATATTAATCGACAGTTTATTTTTTTGTTATTGCTGGTTAAAAATTGTATACTTGATTGGTAACTCTATTTTTTCGATCAGTTTTGAGACAATTTTCATGAATACTAATAGAAATACGACAAAATGGCAACCCTTAAATATAATTTGATTGAAATATTTCAAAGATCTCAAGCGTCAAGACTACAAAAAATAAATCAATTTTTAACTCAGAAAGAAAAGAAGAACCCTCTTAAGTGGCACAACACTGTAACGGCACTAAAAAGAGAGTTATATGCAGAAAATATTTATAAAAAAATTATACGATAAATTATTTGCAAACTTTCAGTGAGTTTTGTTTTTTAATTATATTATTTATAGTCCCATGTCCTAGGCTATTATTTGTAGGTACATTTGGATTTACATGAGGATTAATATGCATGTTAATATATGTATCGTGTTTAACCCTTTAAGCCAAAATTGATTATCACAAGCCTAGCTTGAGGTGTATTGTTCGGGGCAAATGTAAACATCACATTTTGGTCCCAGGCTGTTAAATCGTAGCTTAACGGGCTAACTTATAGTTTTAGTCATTTGGATTTACATGAGGATTAATATACAGGGTGTCTACGTATAAGTCCGGACATATGCAGAGTATCAATTCTACAACATATTTCCGACAAAAAATTACTCGTACACATTTTCTTTGTGTCGCCTTATTCTCAAGTATTTTCACTGTTAATATTTTTTCTGCGTTTTCAACTTGACACTCTTTAAACGACCATAACACCACCAAATTACAGTGTAAACTTAAAACTAAGTATAACATTCACAAGAGCGTTAAATTTACCACTCCCCTGATGAAAAACTAAAATTTATTGCGTAAGTCTAATAAGTGAAAAATTAGGTCAAACTTTACATTGTGTCAATTTTAAAAAATTTGACTTTTTCTCTATCCGTTTTTCGGTTTTAAATACACAGTTGTTTGGCAGGCACTCTTCGGGAAAAACTTCCTCGATGTCTCAGCTTTTAAATGGTATTGTCAAAACAAACTATATGGTGGTATTTTCGGAAGAAAATGACGTTTAAATGCAGAAAAGCGTTCAAAATTCCCGCCTCCTAAATCAATACTTATCGGTTCTCCTGTGCCGAAAACATTGATTTTTTGCTGTGTGAAATCGATCGTGTTCCAATCTCCATATCATTTATCGGTACACCGAGGTTGATTTTGATTAAATAGTCTCTAAAAACAAAAATTCTATGGATACATGTTCAAAAACAATTATTCTTCACCTTGCACTCAGGCTCTACACACAGCTGGGAGAGGCTTGAGGTGTCCAAAAATCGTTTTTTTTCCTAATTGGGGAGGCTCGGGAGTGTCACTAAAAAATACATCGAACCCAATGTCAAGTTAATTTTAAAGTGACAAGTCGATTTTTGTTGAAAAATATCGATTTTCACCTAAAAACTCACGCTTTTCTGCATTCAAACGTCATTTTCTCTCTAAAATACCACAGTATAACTTTTTTTTGACAATACCATTCAAAAACTGAGACTTCGAGGATGTTTTTCCCAAGGAGTGCCCGCCAAACAACTATGTCTTTGAAATCGAAATCGAAAACAGAAAAAGTCAAATTTTATTTAATTTTCAAATGTAAAGTCTGACCTAATTTTTCACTTGTTAAATTTATGTAATCAATTTTAGTTTTGCATTAGGCAGATGGAAAATTTACCGCTCTTTTGAATGGTATACTTAGTTTTAAGTTTGTACTGTAATTTGTTGGAGTTATGGCCGTTTGAAGAGTGTCAAGTCGAAAACACAGAAAAAATATTAAAAGTGAAAATACTCGAGAATAAGCCGACACAAAGAAAGTGTCTAAGAGTAATTTTTTGTTGGAAATTTGTTGTAGAATTGATACTCTGCGTATGTCCGAACTTATACGTAGACACCCTGTGTATGTTAATATATGTGTTCAACCCCTTAAGCCAAAACTGATTATATCACCAGTCTGGCCCGTTGTGTATTCGGGCCAAATGTAAACATCATATTTTGATCTCAGGCTGTGGAAGCTTAAATCGTAGCTTAACGGGTTAACTTATAGTTTTAGTCATTGGTTTTGTAAGATTTATTGAACGTATAAACATGAAATACAGTCTGTCTCATAAGAACGTGTCGGCTATATTTCTGTGAATGTTTATATATTTGTACAAAACTTTATATGGGTCGAATCTACACCTAAAGCATTAATACGCATTTACCTAGTAAGGTGTCCAATCTCCTCCATTAGCAATTATAGCTTGGAACCGTCTGGGCATGCTTTCTATTAATTTTTCGTGGTATGATGCTGGAAACGACCTCCATATCTTTCGAATATGGTGTACAATTGCTCTTATTTTTGTGATACGCCTTCCTCTTAGTTTGTACTTTATTATCGTACGATGATAACGTTTTTCTCTTTCCATCTTTTATAGGCGCGACTTCGATGTTTAGGGTCGTTGTCTTCTTGCAATATCCACTGGTCTTTGGTTTGATTGAACCAACATTTCATGGATGTGAGAAAGTTCTCTGATATAATTTCAGCAATGTTTGCGCATTGAGATTGTAAATGGAGATACATCAAGTTCCGAAACCTCTTGCGATAAAGAAACTCCAAACATGCACTATTATGGGATGTTTCACACATCTTTGTATTATTTTTTTTTCCACGGACAGACCAAGCATGTCTAACAGGACACCAAGTCTAAAACGAACATTTATCACTGAACACTGTATTGCTCCAATCACAATCACTGCTTTCGTTAGTCGAGGCCAGATAATTTTTGACAAATTAGTCAAGAGCATGCCGAGACGGTGCCAAGCTATAATTGCTAATAGAGGATATTGGAGACCTTACTAGGTAAATTCGTATTAGTGTTTTAGGTGTAGATTCGACCCATATAAAAGTTTGTACAACTATATATAAATATTTACAAAAATATAGCCGACACGCTTTTGTGAGACAGACTGTATGTATAATTTGAAAACGGCAAAATAAATTGCGTTTTTAAATACATTAAAGTGTTGTGCCTCTTTAAAGATCAAAATCTGAAGACCTCTTTTGAAAAATCCTTAATTTAGCACTCACCTTCTGGCAAAGGATGCAGGGTCACCGCCGTCGACAAACGTCCGCTTCCCATAGAAACGAGATGCGGCGCTTCCGTTTGTACACGCAATGCTCGTCCAGCCTCGCGCACCTCAAGACCGGCGGTTGCCATACCTGGGCAAAAGGAACGAAATAAAAATCGCAATAAATAAAGCGGATTGAAATTAATTATACGGATCACGTCGCGATCCTCGTAACGTTATAATTTACTTCACAAAAGAGAGCCGTCCCGTGCATTCATTTCGTGTACCTCGGAGACAGGTGTCTCGACTCCGACTTTAAATACACGTTTCTCGTCGACGATTGGAATTAATATGTGGCTCCGAGCGCAGATGTTGATACGCGATCAAATTAATTTTACATATCGAAACTCGGGGCACTGTTCGCGCGGGTAACGCATTGCTTACTGTCTAATTAATCAATACGATTCCACCTGGCTCAAGTTTTTATCGGTGATTTA
This sequence comes from Hylaeus anthracinus, assembly GCF_026225885.1. Classification (NCBI taxonomy): domain Eukaryota; kingdom Metazoa; phylum Arthropoda; class Insecta; order Hymenoptera; family Colletidae; genus Hylaeus; species Hylaeus anthracinus. Next base: position 21,375,392 of record NW_026534348.1, on the reverse strand, counting down.
TTATTAATGCTCGGGGATGAAATCGTAACGTTTCGAATCCTTACAGGTATTCATCAGATAATCTGATGATACATGTATTTCTTTTCTCTTTATGTGATTTGATTTATCGTCCCTTTTTTGTTCTTTATATTGTTGCGACGATATGAAGATGCCGCACTACAGTTCTGAGTTACATCGTCGCGACAGTGTGAAGATGTTGCGATGATGTGAAGTTGCGGAAACGAGTTCCCGCGCTTCCGGTTGGCAGGAAGCGGCAAACTTTTAAAATAGAAGAGAGCGATTTGAGAACTCAAAGAGAGAAGACGTTTCGTTACAAGTCTCCAAGATTATCGTTATATTGTTTAAAAGTTATAGTTTGTTAATAAACTTTATAGTTAATTAAAATGAATTATTGTGCTCCAATCCCCCGGCGTAACAATATGTATTTTTATCTCAAAGGTAAACCATAATGAGTATGAATTTTGAACATTTAATATTTTATGTAGCAATAAAGAATCTAACATTAATTGACTGACTTAAAATATTTATGTATGTATTTATCATATCTAACTGCATTTCCAAATAATCATTTTCAAATAAAACAGTGTCTTCTTTTCTTTGCTGGATCATATTTTTGACGGATTTTTTAGTAACGAAGAACGGAATTCTTTTTATTTTATTACTATTCTTTGTATCGTAGTGAAGATAAAAAGAATTGAAAAATAATACCGCAGAGGCAAATGAACTTATATTATACCTACAAAATAATAATATTATAGTAACATAAAAATGTAAAAATATAAAATGTAAAAATATAAAATGTAAAAAGTAACAAAAAAAAAAGAAAAAGAAAAAAGAAATGAAGAAAATTAAACGAAGTTTTTCCGTATAATTTAATATAATTTTTCGTTACAGTGTCGATATCCCTCTTTACAATTGTTACATGGCAATGTGAACATTCATAACAGTATCGTAGTTGCAAATTATTGCGGAATAATACGTCGAAACCGTGATTGCTGTTCGTGTATCGCAATTTGAAACGAAATGACTGCTTTTATCTTAACGATATCACAATGATTACGAGGCTCGATTCCAGTTTTCGCATACGCTGCGTTTACCGTAATGGTGATATTCGAGTGCGAAAAGTATTGAAACAACCGCCGTTTAATTAGACCACGCCGATTGAAATGACACCATTATGCAAACAAGTTTACATGGCTAAAGGAGGATGTTAAAAAATGCTCATTTTTGGCATCGCCTGGAAATGAAAAATTCATGCAGGATCTTTTAGAGTGTGTCCCAAGGAACAAAAAATGTCGGTATCACTTTCCCGAGAAACGATAGAAAAGTTGTCGAAAATGCGTTCAAAGTATGAATGTGATGATAACGGAACTTACGTATATTTTACATTTCGTCGTCTTCTTCTTCGGATATCGAACCGTCTTCGAAATAAGTATTAAGGAACTCAGCAGGCAGATGAATTGAAGCTTGAAATCGAGCAAATCCAAAGTGCCATACTGTATAATCATGGCTACATGGGAACAGCAATCAACAACGCGTACTCCGACTTTGTATCCACATGAGTGTGCAAGTATGGCTTCCAGTGCGGTTTTACTTTTATCAATTAGTACATATACAAAGTATTTTAAACTATTTGAATGTCGTGAATGCAGTTTGGTTTGAAGTAAAGTGGCGTTAATCGGTTTCACATCAATCTGGTATTTTTTAAAATCAATATTGTATGATGGTACTGCGACTTGAAATTCAAAATCTCCGCTTTCATTTTAATTATTAATCATTTTTAAGACGTTTCGATACTTCGATCAAGTTACTTTGAATTGGGTGATATTTTCCTTGCGGATCGTGGCTTTTGATTCTCTGCAGTGGAAACTCGGAAACCATTAACAGTTGAACAAGTTAATGAATTGAAATTCATTACCTAATATCAATATAATGTCGAAGTAATCGCAGGACATATAAAAAGTCGTTAAATATTTCGAGGACAGTTCGATATCCAAAGAAGAAGACGACGAAATGTAAAATATACGTAAGTTACGTTATCATCACATTCATACTTTGAACGTATTTTTGACAACTTTCCCATCGTTTCTTGGGAAAGTGATACGGACATTTTTTGTTCCTTGGGAGACACTCTAAAAGATCCTGCATAAATTTGTCATTTCCAGGCGATGCCAAAAATGGGCATTTTTTAACACCCTCCTTTTATATTATTTCTTTGGCTTCGAGGCGATCCAGTGAATTTCTTTAAGTCGTAGTGAGTTAAAAAATATTGTTACAGATTTTGTAATATTCAACGTTTTTCAAAGAAATGTTGAGGAAATGATAAATTACTTTTCGACGGCATTGTTTGGACAATTTTCATTGTTAATATGCGAATAGCAGTGATTTTCAAGTTTCTCATTAAAATATAATAATTTGATATTTTTATCACAGAAACACATTATTAAAGTTAGTAGCTTTTTTTGTACCGTAGGGCGTGCTTCAAAATATTTTTCGAGAATCCAAATTTTCAAACCTTCAGAAATCTATTGGCAATACTCTCGTTGTAATATAAATTCTAATTATTGCACAGAATTGAAATTTTCAGTTAATTTTTCTGTTTCATCCGTGAGGTCATTAGAAATATAAAAATATGAACAAATATTTGTATGCCGCAATTTTGACGTTCAGTTAACATTTTAAACAATTAAAAAAAAGTATTTCCATATTCAGATAAACGTCTAATATAAATATTTCCACAATGCAAGTATGACTTGGTAAACAAAACAAAAATATAGTTAAAAAAGACAATCCTTCGCGATTAAAACAAAACAAACTCCAAGTTTGCATATACAACTCTTTCAGAAATAAAAAGTCTTCTGCGAAGACAGTTTTTGTAAAAATCTGCGAACATCGTCAACAGTAAAGTAAAGGGTTTGTAGTTTTTTAACAATTAAAGGAACAACAAAACGTTGACTTAATCCTCTTCTCCCTATTGTCGCATGGAAGCAACAAACTACCCAACAGAGAGTACAAAAACAATCGAATCGGCGTAAAATGACTCGACGATTGATCTTGTCGATAGTACAGAAGAGATGGAATTGATTCGACGGGTGCGGGACGAGAAAAATAAGTGAAGAAGAAGGGAAGGAAGAACGGGAAGAAACCGGTCGGGTCTCCCCGTGGATGGCCAGAATTCTTTTTCTGTTATTTCCGTTCTTCTTCCTTTCTCCGTGATCTTCGTCTCGGAATCACGGGTCGTGATAAATTAGCGGGCATGCACCGGGAGTGGAGGATGAGGCTCGACGTGTCGTAGGAACGTGAGAAAAGGTACCTTCCTTTTTAATATGATCCTGATGCCAGTATAATTTCTACGTCCTTAGGTCAGATAGGTACGTATAGGGACTTTCGTGATTAGAAGACTTATTGCTAAATAAAAATAAATTTGTTAACTTCCTGATTTATAGGGAAGTTATTGTATTTGCCTCTAAAATGAAAAATCGATTTTTTTAGCAGATCTCCATGTTTCAAGGTCATTGGACTAATTTTAGCCTATTTTTAACAAATTGTTCGTGTGCGTGCGCGTGCGCGCGTATGTATGTACGTATGTAAACAAATTTTTCGTTAACGTTTTCTAAAAAACTAATAGCGAGATCGAAATGATCGATGATGCAATCAATGTGTATCAATCTAACTTAGAGCTGATTAGATTTTGTTCTAATTCGGTCCAGTAGTTTTTTAGTTTTTTTAAGAAAACTTAACATGTACAAGATACATGTATATACACATATAGGGTGCTCCAAAAGTATCGAAACAGTCAAATATTTCCAAAATGGAACATTTGTGAGAAAAATGGTTCAGAGAAATGTTTTAGGGTTTCAAAAATTGTATTGAATGATCGTGTCCGTTTGACCTTCAAAGGACCGGTCAAAGACACGTCAAGGTCAACATGATTTTTTTAACGGAACACCTCATTTTTTATCATGCACTGTGAAAGCTGGCTATGAGACCTTTTCAACACACTAGTTTCAAACATTTTTTTATTCGCGATAGATGGCGCTGTAATCGGAAATCGGGAAGTTCCTTGTGTGACCCGTAAAGTGTCGCATACAAAATAAACATGAATATATGAATATATATAAATATATGAATTAAGCGAGCAACAAGGACCCCACTCGCGAGCTCGCGAAGCGAGAAAGCAACAATAACCAGCTATTTATTATTGTTTTTACATTAATTATTTGGTCAAGACATGGGATTGGTGTTGCAGGTTCGTTTGGTGGTAGTTCGGTTGCTTCTTTTACGGAATAAAAGAAGAATGGAATGAAATTTGGACCACAACCAACATAACAAAAATTCAGATCATCATTCAGAACTTCTATCAGCAAATACCAACTATAAACCTCAACAGAAAAGAAAAATCTGTATTGTCTCGACTAAGAACTGGCCATACGAAAATCACCAACGACTACCTCATCACTAAAACCGAACTCCCCAAATGTCATTTTTGCCAAACCCACCGTCTAACAGTAAACCACCTATTATACGAATGTACAGAAATAAAACCAAACTCAGCCCTAACAGTGCAAGACCACATCAGAAATACAATAGACTTCCTCAAAGACATCAATATATATTCTAAGATATAAATAATCGCAAATAGTTCTGTCGCCAATGACCTCGTAGTCGATGCGACATAAGACAGACAAGGAAAAAAAATAAATTTACGTTATGATCAGGAGAGAAAAAATAATAATAACCAGATTGAGGATTGAGACACTCAAAAATCACACATGAACATCTACTAAAGAAAACGGATCCTCTCCATTGCGACTCCTGTAATAAGGTAATTACAATTGACCACCTACTGTACGAGTGCAGAAGATTTGAGCTACAGAGAAGGAAGTAAAATTTGAACCCAGAAACAGCTCTAATATTTCAGAAACATGTGCAAAACACCAACAACTAACACCAACAACTAACACTATCAATTAAATCCGTAGCTAATTACCAAACAGTAGACGCGACGAAAACTAAAACCATATTAAAATAAAATGAATTTAAATATATATATATATATATATCTATATATATATTTTATTCTATATATATATATATATTGAATATATTGTTTCTTTAGATGGATAGAAGTCAGCCTAAGTGGTTGATGAAAAATGCAAACAATTTCTGTAACTTTTCCTGTGAAATTTGCAATGCGTTATTTTAATATTTGGATATTGAATATTTTGTTAAATATATGAATTAGTAAAGGGTATCGGGTAATCGTAGCTGCTAACTCCTCTGGTCGATAGAGAAGAAGAAAAGAGAGAAATAAAAAGAATTTTCTATTTTCTACCGTTCATGTCAATAAATAATGTCTCTATCGGAGATATATGTATACTTAAGCCATACATGAGTAACAGAGCATTGTTATCTTTTCACAAAAAAATTGCAAAAATTAATTCTGAAGATGAAGTGTTTTAGAAAATAAATCAGGGCAGGAATCGTACGTTTTTATGAAGTAATAAAAATAAGTAGCATATCAAATATTAGATTATGGAGATCCCAAATTATTTCTAAACAAAATTTTAGCCTGGTAGAAATTATCGCAATTATTAGCCTGACAAAATATGGTATTTTTTATGATTTGAAGAAATGTCAGATAAATTTAATTAACATATTATGTTTTACCTACTCAGAATTCTTTAAACAATACGAATAATAAATGCATTAAATTAGTAACCATTTGCAACGGAATACTTCTTACAAACAGCAGCCATTTTTATTCAATATTTCTGCTCGAGAAGATGTCGAGATTGCGAGTGAAAATTATTTTCAAACAAAAACTGAAGAGTTAAGCTTAAGCTGAGATTAAAGAAAACAAGCTGCGGGTAAAACGAGGCCGGTCTTGCTGGACGGTGATTACGATTAGCGATATTTGTTTCCACGTAAAGCTCCTGCGTTTTACGTCGACGAAGCATACCGAATTAATCGGGATTTAAATTACCGCCCGATGAAATCCGAGGAGACGTAATTCAACCAGCTTGTGCATGTCCTACATGACCATATAACATACTGACGAGACACGTCGATTTCTCGATGGGCGACGTCTTCGGGGAGTCGTGACTTGAATTTGCAGACGAACGCTGACGTACCAGAAATTGTGGCTAGAAAACTTATTTGCGATGAAATCAGCAGATTTTTCCGCAATTCGCTTCTGATAATTTTGACGCCTCGTTGGTCGAGCTTTCCCCTTTATTTCACTTTTTCTTATGTTTCTTTGTTGCGAGAGATTATTCTAAGATGCTTTTAAAGGTACACTGCAGAACTGAACTCTTTGACTGAGGGGACAATTTTTGCTGGAAATTCAGAGGCGTAGAGGTGTGAATTTTAAAATAATATCAGCTTATAAGGTATAATAAAGCGGAACTTTTTTATATTCATAGGATGTTTATTTTCAAAAATGAAAATTAAAAACTTAAAAAAACTTTTTCCTGAGATCTCGTGGTGGTCTGATCCTGTTGCTGTTTTCTTAAAGAAAACTATCAACAGTCGAACAATCGAATTTAAAAAAAGAATGACTTTATCTAGAGATGCAGTAGCGTCTCGGCGCCAAGTACATGAAAAATTATCCGTCACCGCGTATATACTGGCGTTGGAGCTACCACGTATCTTTTCCAGGAGAGATGGTCCATTCCAACCTAACCCGAAACTTCTTTCATGAATATCTCAACACGCCTGCAATATTTTCTAAATTTAAAAACATTTTTCTAATGTAAACCGCATATAAGCTTTCGAATAAAACCAAAATCAATAAAATCGATCCACGTACAACTGAGATATCGTAATATCATGTCATGAATCTGTCAGAAACGGTGTATTTTTCGCATGTTTTTCCCGTCGTCAACCCTTAGCCAACAGGAGCTCAGCAAAAGCCGAGTGTCGTTCGTCGACTCTCGGAATCATTCGGTTCGACATGGCTCGTCGCGCATCGAGCGTCGAGAGTCGAAACAGATGTCATCATTCATAACCTGCCAACTGTCAAAAGTTTTTACACTATTGCATTATTAATTATATTTATATCAGTAAAACGTTTTCAATTTAGACTTTTTATGTAGAGTTTAATAACAAATTGCAACCAGTGTTATAAAGTGTTGATCGATCTTGACTACAAGGTAAGTTGTCAAAATCTGAATTGCGAGATACCTTTATTCATACAGAAAACTGTTTTTAATATAGATCCATACCACCAAAGCGTTTTGAATGTAGACTTTTTATGTAAAGCTTATAGAAATAGAGTCATTTTCTCATTTTATCATCAACATTAAAATTTCTTACAGCAAGAAAAAAATTGCAGGTATATATAATTATTTATAAATTAAACGAATAAATGTTTATAATTAGTAAATTATATGAAGTATATATATCCGCTTTTGTTATCCCCTCTCTTTTTATTTTACACTATTCAATTAAAAAAAATATATATAATTTAAACTTCTTATGTAGAGTTTACCGAAATATCAATTTTATTTTTATAAATTTAAATAGTCTACATAATAAATGATTTGTAAAAAGAAATGAAATCCGATGAAAAACTTCAAAAACGTAAAAAAATAACGCCAAGTACATGAAAAAATGGAGGACTCAAGGACTCAATTTATCATAGAAAAATAGAAGATCCCCATAAAAAACTACAAGAAAGTCGTTATCTTAGTAAAAAGAAGTAACATGCCATAAAAAACTTCAAAAAAGTAAAAAAATTACGCCAAATACATGAGAAAGTGGAGGACTCAAGGAGTTATCATGGAAAAATTAAAGATCCTCATAAAAAACTACAAGAAAATAAAACAAAATGTGAAATCGAAATGAGCTGCTACTACATGGAGGTGCTTTCCAGCAAAGTGCAATAGCGACACTGTGTAACATAATGTAAAATTCTGTGCTTTCCAACTATGCGCAGCTAAACAGTGCTGACGTTCAGACCCTAATGGCAACTCATGCAAAGTGACTGATCCGCACTTTGGTGGTAAAATGAAGAAGCTAAATAGCGTATCTGCCACAAACCGAGACTGTTTAATAATTTGCCTAGATTTCCGCGGCCTGGAAGTCAAATGCTTGGCGTGGCCAGCCAAGGTCAAGGTGTCAATAAATAAGAATTATTTTAAAACGCTAAATAATGAAAGTGTACTCATATTATGAGACTTTTAAACTGACAAATTATCTGAAAGCTTGCGAGAGTAAAGGTATTGGCGTCGATGAATAACCTTAGAAATGTTTTAAAAGCCAATACAATGAAAGTGTACTCATAATATTGTCAGAGTTTTAAATCGACAAATTACCTGAAAGTCTGTAAGAGAGGAAGTATGGGTATTGATGATCTAAGAATGCCTTGCCTGGCCACGCCAAGCATTTGACTTCCAGGCCGCGGAAATCTAGGCAAATTATTAAACAGTCTCGGTTTGTGGTAGATACTCTATTTAGCTTCTTCATTTTATCACCAAAGTGCGGATCAGTCACTTTGCATGAGTTGTCATTAGGGTCTGAACGTCAGCACTGTTGAACACAGCATTTTAGCTGCGCATAGTTGGAAAGCACCGAATTTGATATTGTTACACAGTGTCACCTTGCACTTTACTGGAAAGGACCTTCATGTACTGGCTCCTCATTTCGATTTCACATATTTTTTTATTTTCTTGTAGTTTTTTATGGGGATCTTCAATTTTTCCATGATAACTCCTTGAGTCCTCCACTTTCTCATGTACTTGGCGTAATTTTTTTGCTTTTTTGAAGTTTAGAGAATGACAAAACAAAACTTTTTGCTGTTTACAATTTATTTGTACGACATTTAGTTTCAGAGTTGAAAGTTGAAAATTTCGAAGATCTTTTTCCTGAAATTCAATTTTTCCAACGAACTTAAAATTTTTAAATTTTTATTTTCGAAACTCACCATCCTATGAATAAACTGTAAAAAAAAAGTTTTGTCCCCCTTTTATAGAGAACAGTGTCAGTCAGAAAAGAAATACTATTATACAGGGTGTCTACGTACAAGTTCGGACATACGCAGGGTGTCAATTCTACAACAAATTTTCAACAAAAAATTACTCTTAGACATTTTCCTTGTGTCGCCTTATTCTTGAGAATTTCCACTTTTAATATTTTTTATGCGTTTGCGACTTGACACTCTTTAAACGGCTATAACTCCACCAAATTACAGTGTAAACTTAAAACTAAGTATACCAGTCAAAAGAGCGGTAAATTTACCACTCCCCTGATGAAAAACTAAAATTTATTGCGTAGGTCTAATAAGTAAAAAACTAGGTCAAACTTTACATTGTGTCAATTTTAAAAAATTTGACTTTTTCTGTTTTCGATTTCGATTTCAAAGACATAGTTGTTTGGCGGGCACTCCTTGGGAAAAACATCCTCGAAGTCTCAGTTTTTGAATGGTATTGTCAAAAAAAAGTTATACTGTGGTATTTTAGAGAGAAAATGACGTTTGAATGCAGAAAAGCGTGAGTTTTTAGGTGAAAATCGATATTTTTCAACAAAAATCGACTTGTCACTTTAAAATTAACTTGACATTGGGTTCGATGTATTTTTTAGTGACACTCCCGAGCCTCCCCAATTAGGAAAAAAAACGATTTTTGGACACCTCAAGCCTCTCCCAGCTGTGTGTAGAGCCTGAGTGCAAGGTGAAGAATAATTGTTTTTGAACATGTATCCATAGAATTTTCGTTTTTAGAGACTATTTAACCAAAATCAACCTCGGTGTACCGATAAATGATATGGAGATTGGAACACGATCGATTTCACACAGCAAAAAATCAATGTTTTCGGCGCAGGAGAACCGATAAGTATTGATTTAGGAGGCGGGAATTTTGAACGCTTTTCTGCATTTAAACGTCATTTTCTTCCGAAAATACCACCATACAATTTGTTTTGACAATATCATTTAAAAGCTGAAACATCGAGGAAGTTTTTCCCGAAGAGTGCCTGCCAAACAACTGTGTATTTAAAACCGGAAAACGGATAGAGAAAAAGTCAAATTTTTTAAAATTGACACAATGTAAAGTTTGACCTAGTTTTTTACTTATTAGACCTACGCAATAAATTTTAGTTTTTCATCAGGGGAGTGGTAAATTTACCGCTCTTTTGACTGGTATACTTAGTTTTAAGTTTACACTGTAATTTGGTGGTGTTATGGTCGTTTAAAGAGTGTCAAGTCGAAGACGCAGAAAAAATATTAAAAGTGAAAATACTTGAGAATAAGGCGACACAAAGAAAATGTGTACGAGTAATTTTTTGTCGGAAATATGTTGTAGAATTGACACCCTGTGTATGTCTGAACTTATACGTAGACACCCTGTATACAAAAATATGCGTACCTTGATTGAATAATGAATTGTTTGAATAGTAAAACTTGAATGCTTGTACATCCGAATAACGGATATTCGTGTAATGGAAATTTTACTGGACTCTGATATGTAAACACTCGTGTTTTTTTTCAAATATCTTCTATGGAATAATTCAATACTGTTAATTAAATACCTGCGAAACTAATGGAGTTAGAGGAAGTAAATGGATAGTTTAGAAAGGAATATCCTTGAGGCATAGTAATTTTCTGAAGGTTTAAACGCTGCCATAAAATGAGGATTATCTGGGAGTCAATGTCACGATAAATAACAAGGTTCCCATTAACTTATTAAGTACCAAATTAATTTTTTTTCACCAAAATTACTGTTTATTTTCCACAAGTTACAATCAAAGATACTTTATTAAACACGACAAATAATTTTGTCACAAAACAAAAATTTGTTTGAATTACTATAAGTAAAACACTAGGACTTCTATTGCACTTACTAATATTAAGACATTTACACAACATTCAGTTTAAAATGAAAACAACAGTACTTCAAGTATTGAGAAATAGTTTTATAATAAACATAACAAAATAAAATTGGATTAGTATTCTAGTATTAACAATTTGTGGATATTCTAGATTAAAAAATTCAAGAAAATTATTGACGAATGTGATAGTTATTACTAGACTGCGGATCTTTATGCATTTATAAGAAATTCGAATGTGCAAGAAACTACAAAATGCAAACACTATGCAAGAATATAAAAAAGATTGAAAGTAAAGTTCATATTATAATATTTGCAGAATAAAATAAATTTCTATTTAGGTTCAATTTTTCTAGACTCGTTCACAACGGTATTATTTTTCATAAAGATCCACACTCTAGTTATTACATTCATAATGTATTATAAAAATAGATTGTACACAAATCACAGTGCACTTTACTCAAATTTTACCTTCATACAGTCACATCTAACTGCATACTTCATATGTATTTAAATTCACACCTAAATCATTATTCTATTAATCAATTTTAATTCGTGTGAAATACGTGAAATATTTGTTTCGAAAGATCTTCAAATAGGGCATATCAAAGGGTTAAACGAATTTTAGGCAACAGATAAATGTTTACGAGGCGACTACGACGTTTACGTCAAGTTCCTATGAGAAAGACACGATGAAAACGAAGTTCCATGACGGAAAGTGTCGTTCCAGTTGTCGACAAACTGCTGCCGTTTATAGGGTTGTTCATCCCGTGCGAACGATCTTAACGAGTTGAAACAACTTTAATTAAGCGCATTACGGTAGGCCGTCCTGCTGAACTTTGCCTATCGTGCTCTGACACGAGGAAATAGTGCCTTTCAGACGAGTTGCTATTGCGATCGAGACGTTCCACGTACATGCACCAAGGCATCAACAATTTTTTAAATATGACAGCAGACAGTTAACTTTAAATACTTTGGCAAAGGTAATTTCGCTTTATTATAAATATTTTAACAATTGGGTTGATTATACGTTTGTATATAAAATTATAAACGTCCAGAGTTCTATTGTTCTCTAGAAGACTATTAAAAAATTATGTTTAATGTTTATATGAATTGAATGACCTGGTTTATTCATTTAACTGTGTTAAATGAAATACAGAGATATTATTATGGAAACCTTTAAGAACAAATCAGTTCCTTAACTACCGATCAAAATCATTATAAAGAACTTTAGAATTTGGATTTTTAATAAAAAAAAATACCATATCATGATGACACAAAACAAATAAATATCTTTACGATTATTATTTAATTTCAGATGTTACTATAGATAAATTAATTATAAGAAATAAATATATTATTCAATTTCTCATTATTAGTTCAAAATAGTAATATAAGAGGTACCACTCGAATCTTGGATAAAATAAAAATAAAATTGTTAGCTGCGAAAATGAACGAACGAATATCTTTTCATAAAAAAACACTTCGTTTTATCATCTTCGAGGTAAACCATAAGTAGTTCGAAGAAATTCTCCAAAAAGTTTTAAGAATTGAATTGAAACAAAAGTTAGAGAGGTAAGGTGGTGGATACATTTGATAGAACTACTGTAGAAAAATTAAATTGAGCACAAATATGTACAATTTTTCTGCTAATACTAACAATAAGTCAATGTAAGGATATTTTGGTTCTTGCACCTTGCAAAATGTATTTCAATCGATACTCCTGTTGGTTATCGTTCCTACGAGTACTCGATAACTTTGATAAGATAACATTGGCCCACGCTATTAATAAACAGTGAGAAATGTCATTGAGGAAGTCGCTGTTATCGTTTTCAGAGAAAATGTTCGGCACGAGTGTCAACTGTATGATTAATTACAAAACAGTATTATCGATAGGGGAATAGAAGATTCTTGTACAGCATTATGAACCAAGAATGATACCAAAGATATTTCTATTAAGATTTCCCATCGTTTAGGGAACCGAGATCAATGAACGCGTTAGAGCAATAAGCAACCCACACGAATTGTAAAGTACTGTTGCAAGATAATCTGAGCATGGGTGGAGTAGAAACAAACGATAGATGAAGTAAACTTTATCTCCTGTTTATATTATTTCCCTTCTCTCACGTAATCCGGAAAACTGTTATGCAGAGGAAAGATAAAATAAATTTAGCGATTGAGTTTTATCATTAAAGTAAAATCATCCGTAGGAATATTTAGTTATTTAAAGTAACGAAGAGAATAAATAAAACTACGAAAGTGAATGTTGTTTGCTTTTATAATAAATGAACTCGAAGGAAATATAGCCAAACAGGTATGGTTTAAATATATTATGTGACATTAAATATTACGATCCTGTATTTTAGATACTCTTCAGGATTAAACTAACTTTGATCCTATATAAAAACATACAAAAATAAGAGAAATGTAACAATACGTCATCAACTTTTGACCTAGTTTGTAATATAATTTTATACTGTGTATGTTCTCTTGCCTTTGTAGTATATTCATTTTATTTATATTTATTTTTATGCAGTACGCTAAAACCATGCTTATTTGCCTATACTTCCTTTGAATTGATCTATTAAAATAATAATAATTATTCATAATTATCTTTATAATTTGAGTGTTTAAACTGAAGCATAATTTAATTTATAAATAAATCATCATATAAATCGTTCAAGAAGAATAAGTGAGTTCAATGAATATGAAATACAAAAATTTAATTATTTTCATGAAACTAAACGTTGTATGAATAAACTTGTAAATATAAACTACGTTCTACGAACGTAGAACTACGTAACGAACTACGTTCGTTAAATAAAATCTACGTTCCGAGAACTTAGAAAGAAGGTCTTTCAAGTTCTTAATTTTTATTTTTGAAACTATACGTCCCATGAATAAACTGTAAATATAAAAAAGTTCCGTCTTATTATTCCCTATAAGCAGATATTTTTTTTTAAATTCGCACCTCTACCCCCCTTAGAATTTCCAGCAAAAATTGTCCCGCAGTCAAGGGATTAAACGTTATTTAAAAAAAAAGAAAAAGAAAGAAAAGGATTTACTAATACGTTTGAGAATTTCTTCAAACAGGAAATGGAAAAAGATTAATAGCTCGCAAGAAAATTGAATGGGTTCCAAGGCAGTATCGCGTTTCGCGAGAACCATGGAACACTTTCGACATTAGAAATACGAGTCGATGGAGAGCTATCTCTAAATAACAACGGCCAGCTGAAACGCGACACAGAACATGATCGCGTGGAATAGTTATCCGTATCAGAAGAGTCCACTTCCACGAAGTCGAGGGCGTTCTTTTTAGATTGCGAGCAATGGGGGTTCTCGAGAAAAATTCCGCCGCTTGAAAAAGCATTCGGTTGTTGCATGTGCTATTCCTTTACAAAAATGCGGTCGTAAAGTTTCGTGGAAAAACAAAATTGCTTCGACCGGGTGTACACTCATCGCCCAGGAATTTATAATTAATAGCACACGAAGCACGTAATTCCTCGGGGTAATAATAAACAATGTTGATCTGGATAGTTTCATTGACGACTACTGCTTAGAATGTTTACTTCTTTTCGTATGGCATTATAACCATTCCTTTCTTTGATAATTGTTAAAATTAAATCTTGTAATCAATGTATAAACATTTATCGTACAGGAATTTCTAATTAAAAGTACCTATATGAAACACGTAATGTTTTAAAGCGATAGTAAGCAATGTTGAACTGGATAGTTTCACTAACGACTACTGCTTAGAATTTTAACTGCTTAATCATCTGTATATGATATCAATTTTAACTAAACTGTTTTTTATAATTATCAAAATTAAATCTTACAATCAATGTGTAATATGACATTTGTATGATTTGATATTTTATGTGTAATATTTATTGACTAACAAGGAGAGTGCAAGACCTTCAACTCACCAATTTCATTGAAACTTTGTACACTTATAGATTTCGCTCCCCTGATTACGAATATACATATAACATTATAGGGGCAGACACTCAATAGTTTTTGAGATATTTGTAATTAAAGTTTTATTATTACCTTGATGTACGAGTTTAGTTGCAGCAATCGATAGCACCGGTAGAGTACCAGACTCGTACGCCGCCAACCGGGTTTCATATCCTTCCTGGTGAAAGTTTTTTTTTTCGTTCTAATTAATTCATTTTTATACACGAACATTCAAAATGGTAATCAATATAATAAAAATATTAATCCTCCGCCCAACGCGCCAGAAAAACAAAATTAAATGAAAAAATAGATAATATATTATAAAGTAATCGAAAAGAATTCATTTCGATGCGTGCAAGCCGCCTGATCGGCTCTAACAATAATATAAACAGTCACCATAAACGTAAAACGAGAAGTTCGACGAAGCAAAGAAATAACGCACGAAGATTCGGTGGGGGATACATAGTATGAGCCCAACGAAAGAAAAATTAATTAGAACAAAAAAAAAAAACTTTTACCAGGAAGGATTCGAAGCCCGGTCAGCGGCGTACGAGTCTGGTACTCTACCGGTGTTATCGATTGCTGCAACTAAACTCGTACATCAAGGTAATAATAAAACTTTAATTACAAATATCTCAAAAACTATTGAGTGTCTGCCCCTATAATGTTATATGTATATTCGTAATCAGGGGAGCGAAATCTATAAGTGTACAAAGTTTCAATGAAATTGGTGAGTTGAAGGTCTTGCACTCTCCTTGTAAGTATAAATATTCATTGACTGTAATTCTATATATTACATTATATATTATATATTACATTTGATATCCCAGTTTTTATTCTTATTTAATCAGAGATAAAATGCATATTATTCTGTATTCATGATAGATGGTCCAAGTAATTTGTTTAACTTTCTTATCAACGACTCAGAACAAAGACAATCAATCTATAAATCTCATGGCATTATATTTCGCATTATTGTTTTGGAAAATTTAATTCTGCAATGTTTACAACGTAGAATAATTGGTTTTAGAAAGCATTCCACAATATAAAACGTTCAAAATATAATTACATTTTATTTTATTTGCTTTCAAAACTCAATTAAATCTCATCAATTTATTCTCAAAATCCTGCGAAATTTAAATTCTGTAAAATATAGAAACGAAGTGTGATAATAAATTCGACTGATCCATTGAGCTGAAAGGAGAATTAATTTCTATCAATTATAATATTCGAAGGATTTCGTGGTTAATTTTCATTACACACGACTTTTTTAAAGTATTTGGAATCATTTTCTGCGTCCTTAATGTTCTCCCTGCAAACTGGTTAGAACTCGAAGAATAAAGTTGTAACACTCGCGAGATATTTATTTTACAACCGGCAATTTTGTTCTTTAATTAGCGTGAGGATGCTTGTCAGAGAGGCTATATTTGTCTTGTTGTAACTTAAAAGTAACCAGCGGAGAACAGGTGCGGGATAACTTTGGTCCACTGTAAGTTTCAGACACTTGTGAATGAGGATCACAGCTGTCCATTTGCAGGTGAGTTAAGGATAAAATTACCTCTGCAGATGAAGGTTGACTTTTGTTTGCGTCTCTTTCTTCCAAGACTTTAAGAAGAGTTTAATACTTCAACCTGAAACATCAATTATAACGTAGCGATCTAGGTACTCAAGTTTTTGTCAAATATTCCTCCTGATATGTCTCGCTGATCGGAATTTGACATTTTTCGCTGCTATAATTGGTCCTTTCGCGGATAACTCAATAATAAAATAAGAAAGAATTATCTAACGAGTTCTCTAAGGGGTTAAACCACTTTGGAAACTTATTTATATTGTAATATTTCTGATAAAAAAAAATATAAAATATATATAATGTTATTATTCTGCATATATATACTAGACTAATGTATATACAAAATAATAAGCAGTACACATATTTATGATTTTATTAAATCGTATTTGTATTCTTATTACAAGAATTAAAAAAAAAGAATTACAAAAACAAAATGTTACTGTAATAATAGTTTTGATTCTAATAACACGTGAATTCTTTGAAACACCGACTATGAATAATAGACTGTTGAAGAATTAATATAATTATGTTTAAACGAAAAAACAATGTTTAATATCCATATCTGTGTTTGCTAAAACTTCGATAATGGCTTTTAAATAATGTTAAAATCAGTTAGTGTGTTTTTTTTTATAATATCATGTTGTAATGTCTAAACGTTATAAAGAAAGGCATATTGTAATTTAACTGACACATTTTTCAGAATTAATCATCTAAATTTTTGCATGCAGTAGAAAAAATATCAAGTAATGATCGTTTTTATTCGTGATAATTTCGATTTAACATTTTTCTATCTTCTCAGTCCAAGTGGAAGATCAGTGGGAGATAACACATATTGTATTATTACATTCGTCGATATAAAGATTTTTCCAAAATGTGTTTCGAGATTTTATCTTTAACAACAAAAGTCGTGGGTGACCTATGAATATATCATATATACATATATATCACATATGTCAATATAAATATATTGTACAAATGATGTAAATCAGATAAGTTGAAATAGAAAAAAAAGGAAAGAGTATCATCCAGTACTGCTATAATTTACCAGAGAATGAAAGAACCCAATTTCACAAAATACATTCATTCGTTAGAGTCTTTAAGCGTTAATCAGGATTACTCTAAAGCTAAAGGGTGCAAAGATCAAGTGCTCCACCATGGTCGAAGCCAAGTTAAGCGCTGGTCTTGAGCATTCCAGGGTCGTTAAAGTACCAGGAAAAAAGAGTGAAAACACGTGTGCGCGACATGAATGCCTTTCCAAACAAAACCGTCGCCACTCGTTTTCGTCGGTGGTTCCTGCTACCCACAGGGTAGCTACAAGATGAAAGAAAAACGCACCATCGTCGATGGAGGAGTCATAAGTGGGGAGATTGATCCGAGTACATAGTGGTTTTTGAGATGATTCTCGAGCGGTGAAGTGTCGAGGTCGTCTGAGAGGAGCTCCTCGTTGGAGTGGAGTAACCTGCGACGGAACAGCGCCAGACGATTAATCTTACTTTATACTCTCTAGAATCGCTCATTTTCTGAATGCTTCTGCGGTAGGTAAATTACCCAGAGCACATGCCGCTTGAAAATGGGTCAATTAAGGAGATTTTAATCATAGTTCCTGCGAAGTGTCCTCGGAATGTATTTTCCCCCTGGTTGCTGTTTCTCGCGGTGCTCTGGATTAGTGAAAAATTACTAACAGTGATCACTAGACTGCGGAAGTTTATGCACGATAAATATGTAACATCCGTATGCAAAATATGCATGAAAAATATGCACGAAATATTTGAATAAAATATAGTATAATAAGTAATACATTAGTATGTTACAGAATATTCGCTATGTCCACATATATAAAATACTTTTCACAATTATTCTGGTGTATTATAATTCGCGTGACAATAAATTACGAACATTTTTTCCAAATTTAATGGTGTTAGTTGATTGCGTTTGTCTATCAAAATTAATTTATACGCGGAGAACGATCGCTCTACGTCATATGAAGTAATCGGTACGTATTTAAATTTAGACCAACATTGTTCCGGTACACTTATTGGTCCTTGAACGTCCTCGTTATTTAAAATATTAGAAAGTTTTCGATACTGCAGAAAATCCTACATTTTTCTAATATATTATTGCATATGTTTTTAAACATAAATATGCAAAATATGCAAAATAAAAAATGTATTTTTATAGTACTCTAATTTCAAAACAAATTTCTGTCTAGGTCTCATTCTTTTAATTATTTCCTATAAAAATATGCATTTGCATAAACTTCCGCAGTCTAGTGATCACTAATACTGATTTTTCACGGTGATCATACAATAATCACGATCGCAGTCGTGATTAAATTTCGATCACAACCGTGATCCGGAAGATGGCGTTTCAGAAGCCGGTTATGTTAATTGTTATCGTTAGTGTCTCTCTGTCTCCCCTTAGCGGAAATTCAAGAAACTACAAATGAGTCAAATTTAAATTGTATTAAAATTATATTAACATTCCTTTTAGACCATATTATAATACATACATTAGGTTGTCCCAAAAGTTTCTTCCATTTCATTAATAAGTAATACATACACAATATTTGATGTCTAATGTTCCATTATTAAATTGCGTACGATTCATTTTGCTCCATTACTGTTATACAATATTAACATCTAATAAATTAGATTATCTATTTATATAAACGCTGCCATACAAAATAATTGAGTGCAAGTTACGGAAGAAACTTTTGGGACAACCTAATATAATCTAAGAACAACATAATTCGTGAAAAGTGAAAAGAATGTTCTCTACCAATCAGAAGCGAATTCTATTATTATCAACTCAATAAAGTAAATTTAATGTTAATCCTCATCTCAATATTTGATTGAAAGAACAAAAACTTGATAGTATGTAAGATAAATGTAATTTTTTGTTGACTTCTTGAGAAAATTATAATATTATAGCAAAGTAGTAAGAAAGTAGTAGGAGCGTAAATTATAGAAAAAATATACATTCAAAAATGATTCAAATGATCAACACCATTTCAATAAATTACATGCATTTCTAGTAACTATTTCGTATTACGTGATTTTCTGTTTGTATATTTTGCAACGAGATGGCTCCAAGGGCAATGAGTTAAATAGAAACCTTCAAATTGTGTACAAAATGTAAAATAATATAACAATTAAGGAAAAGAAAAGAAATTCATAAATATCATCGCTAATGAAAAATCATTGCTTATGGCAAATGAAAATGTGTAGAAATCTATTAGAATGCGCACAAATGCAAATATATATAAAATATCAACAATCGTATATACGCTATACCGTTATAAAGATAAAATGTACTTTCATTTAAGTTTCAATTCCTTGTCGTTATTGCTGAAAATATGAATTTCCATACAAATTCGCAGTCTAATCGTTACAATAAATTACAACGAAATGGCTCCGAGTGGAAACAGTTAAATAGTTTCACTTAAATTCGGTATAACAAAAATCTACATAAAACGACAGATTTCATTCGAGTCCCGAAAAACTGTTATCGAATCGTGTTACAGATAGAATCTCCAAGAGAATCGAACGAGGAATTGATTTCTTGATCTGAAATTGCCAGACTGGCCCCTTAATTGGGGGACAAGCGTAAGAGCCGGCGCGTAGGCGCGGTTGACGCTTTTAAAACCGTCTCGCGTGTAGAGCTGGAAAAGGAGACGGCTGCGTCGTGGCAAAAAGTGAAGAGCGAGCTTTGGCGAAAGGGAACCTCGAGGAAACGTGGAGAAGAAACGTTCCCCGTGCAGACACGCCGCGCCGGGAAACGAACCGTCTGTTGCCGTGGCTCTGCGAATCGTTCGCACGAGCAAGTGTTACGCGATGCGATAACGTGCCACGACTGATATAATAGAGCTGCCTTCTCGCTTTCGTTATCGCATTCGACTATTCTAGGTCGCGCGCACCAGACAGAAATCGAACACCGAATTCACTCGTTCGTGGATTTGGAAATCTGGCACGCAGTACTGTCGATGGCGTTTACAGGGAAAATCGAAAATCGGTTAGATAAATTGTTAAGGTATACAAAAATGAAGCCACACAAAAGACGATTATGAACGATTTAAGGGGTTAGTCGCAGTCAGGAAGAGGAAAAACGGCATTTCTTTGTGATTTTTTTTTAATTATTAAATAATAATTTCCATAAGTAACAATTAAGTATATTATGAGGCATGTTTTAAGCAACTCAAAAACATTTTTTGTTTTAAGAAACGTTTAATTTATATCGTCATAACAGACGATGACGTAGACGATGATTTAAAAACATAGGTTTGCGGTGAGCAAGATTTCTCTACACTGGTTTCCCTGAAAACAAAAACAAAGGTAGATTTCGAAAATAGATTAGTCTAGCGGATGCCTGAACGAAGGATTTTGGAAAAAATTACTTTAAAACAAGATGGCGTACATTTGAAGTTGATTTTCAAGTTTTTCACTAAAATTAAGCGATTCAATACAGGATAAAAAAAAGTATACAAGAAAATAAAAAATCCTTCGATCAAGGACCCATTAGTCTAATATATTTTCTAAGTCTACCTTTAATTTTGTTTTCAGGTGCACCAGTTTGAGGAAATCTTGCTCACCGCAAACCAAGTGGCCACCCACGCCATCGCCTGTTATGACGAAATGATTTAACCGTTTTTTAAAACAAAAATTCTTGCATAGTTCTTTAAGACATACTTTGTAATATATTTACATTTCAGAAAAATTATTATTTAATAACTTAAAAAAACACACACAAGAAACTGTCCGTTTCCATTTTCCTGACTGCGACTAACCGCCTTAATGGGATAACGAAAACTTTGGAAAAGAAACGGTTCAAAGCAAACAGTCTGCTCTGTGAGAGATATCGAAAAAATTGAATATCCATCCAAGATGGCAGTACATGAAACAAAAGAAACATTGCATCAACATAAATAAAGTGTCCACGATTCGATTAGCCTCAATTTTTGAATTTTAGTGTCGAAATACTTGACGCATCGCATCAAATTCTATTCCTGGTTATGAAAAAAATTATGAAAATCGTTTCACTTTATATACTACATATTCACAACATTGATATTTCAAAACATATTTTGTAATTTTTATCTTCACCCTAACGATACAAATTTGCGATGTTCAACCTCAGAATTTGATTATTTTCATCAGTACTGGATATTAGAAACGTAAAATATTTGCCGGTCGCGAATGTGTTAGTAATTACCTCCTAGATCATCGAATGACCATGTCTGTTTCATGTTTGATTTCTTTGATACAATGGCATTACACCAAGCAAAAAATGGCCAAAAAAACATGTACAGATAGATGCAAAAATGACTTCGGTTTCACTTAAAAGATGTTAAACTGTGTGCTGGAATTTGAAGCAGAAGAAGTCATTAGTTCTTGAAACAGAATAATTTTTACCAACTTATAGTGGGATTTTACTACAAAAAATTAATCTTTTCATAACATGTAGAATTAAATGTAAGTATTTTATCAGAGTAAATATTACCAAACGAATTTTCTATAGACCTTCGGTGTAAAATAAATTACACGTTACTAACATACAAGTGTACACATAACTTTATTTAATTCACACCTATAGACGTTATAATGATTGATGATATAAATTAACATTTAATTTCTGTTATATTCCAAATGATCAAGTGATACAACATTTTAAATCCTTTATTATGAAGAATTATTATTTAGAAAGAGTCTAAACGTTGGAAGAGGACTTTCTAC
This sequence comes from Hylaeus anthracinus, assembly GCF_026225885.1. Lineage (NCBI taxonomy): Eukaryota > Metazoa > Arthropoda > Insecta > Hymenoptera > Colletidae > Hylaeus > Hylaeus anthracinus. Next base: position 21,353,312 of record NW_026534348.1, on the reverse strand, counting down.
TTTTACACAAACAAGTTATACACTAATTTAGACTGACGTTAACTTCCGAATACTATTGTACTATCATTTAATATACTGTATACGAGTTTAGATACATTAACCCATTCACTGCCAGATTTAATACAGACCTGTAATCCAAGTTATTACTTTGATAATAAAAGGTGGTATTAAATTTGTTGTTTTAAAAAGAAAATGTATCATCTTCTTTTACAATAATTCGTGATTATCCCTTGAGTAGGTGCAATCAATTTGAAAAATGGGACATCTCGTGATTGGCAGTGAATGGGTTAAAATTCCCGACTGTTTCTAAAAATTGAGGATCGTGAGTAGAGAAACACCAACACAGGAGATAAAGGCTCGAACTAAAAGGTCTGTAAATAGGTCTCAAGTAGATAAAATGTCAATACTAGAATGTTGCGCATGAATCGCACGCCAAAAAAGCCAGGCGCAAAAGATCAGACCTGCGCCACGATTATTAAAAGTGGCTCTCATATAAATCACCCGGCGTCTGTCCTTCTGTAAAACTCGAACCGCTAAAAAGGCAATCGAGAGTACTATCGAGGTGAAATATCTCGATATAGCAACGCTCGTCGCTTGGTCTTCGTCAATGACGACGTCCAATGAATCCTTATTAGGCGGTTACCGTATTCGGTGGAGCCGATTACGTCTGACGAATCTTCCACGAGTTCTCTGTTTGACTGCTGTGGCGTAGCCCGCACGCACGTGCTCGTACCGTACCTCACCATAGTTTCACAACGTGAACGTACAGGGTGTGCGAAAAGGTTACTGCCAAATACTGCGTTCGTTCGAGACTCGTGAGAAGAAGATTGAATAATTGCGAATTTTTATAGGAATTGGTTCTTTTTCTTCCCTGTTGATGTAATGGACCAAGTTCTTGCCAATATTTATACGGTACCTCTTTTGGTAGGATTATTTGATATCTCAAAGACTTCTGTGTGAAATTAATTAATTCAGATTTAATACAGATGAAAAATGAAGAAGTTATTAGTTACTAATCACACGTACTTTAAGGGGCTCGGAATATCAAAAAAATGAAAAAGAATCACTTCTTTCTTTTTAATTAAAATTTAAGGAATTCTGAACAGTTCTGTGCAATTAAAAGTTCAATTTTTTTTTCAAATGATTTCTTTCTTTCTCGGTCTAATAAGAGAAGTATGTTTCCAATCACACATAATTAGGGAATGTCAATATTTTTAAACATAATAATAGACATGCTAAACTAATACAGAATATTTTTGTTGATATTTTTAATAATTTTTTTCATTGTTACAAACACATCGTCCTCTTTTTCCTGTAAAGCAAACCTGTAAATCAAAAAATTAAATAGATTATAAAAATATAGTTTTGTTTTAATTATCTTTCGTAATAAAAGTATAATTATTCGTTAATATTTAAACGCATTTTTAAGTTACTCAAGTTTAAAAAATTCAGACACCCGCCATTTTGTTTCCTTTAAATCGGAGGTGGTTGATGGCAGTACGGATATTTTAATCATTTCTTTTATTTTTTCCTCTCGGACAAGTCTCATGTGGCTATATACATAAAAATATTCGATAGTAGTTTAACATGTCTATTATTATGTGTAAAAAGATGACCATTCCAGAATGATTTATTACGTAAAATAAAAATTCTTGAGAAAACAGGGGAATATTTCTATGATTCCTGGAAATTTCTCCCGAAATTTAATTTGTACTCTCATTTTCGTGCGAACGAAAAATCTCGAGAAACCGGAAACGGCGTCCACCGATCGTAGCTGGATGGAACGCGTGCCCGCATAAAAGTGCAGTTCGTCGAGAATGATGCGCGCGCAGGAACGGATGTTCTATATGCGGAGGACCGGACGCGTTGCGTGACGTGGTACCTGACGCGTTTGTCGTCGTACTAAAACCGTTTCTGTAAATAAACTCGTATCTGTCAGAGTCGGCACCCGGCAGACGGCGAGACTCTTTTTGCCCGTCTTCATATTGTTCCAGCGAAAATTACGAGAACCGCGGAGAACGCAACACGAACGCCTTGTTACAATTGCGTGTTCCCCCTTTTTGCTGGACGAATATTCCACTCGCGAACCCGTCACGCGCCGCGCGTCGCTCGGTTTTGCACGACACACGCTGCTTCTTTTTTTCTACCGAGTAATGAACCTTAATGACGCAGTTTGCCACAATTCCCCGCAATTCGCGCGATTGGAATCGGCCGACGGACCCCTTTTGATCCGACATTTTTCGCCGAGTTTGCCAATTGTGTGTGCACCCACTCTGCGTTTGGATGCCTAGCTTTGCGATCATTTCTCGCTTGTAAGATTAATGGAACTTCAAATAAATGTAATTTTAGTTGATATATATTGGTGTAGGTACTTAATAATGTAGTTATATTAAAATACACTTCGTCAAAAAAAAAAATGGTTTATTTTTTAATAACAACTTCATAAATTTTGCAAAAAATGATAAAACATTTCTAATTTATTCAAAAATAATACAATTTCGATTGGACATAATTATAAGACACTGCTTAAAAGAAAAAGAGAATGTACAAAAGTTTTGAAAATTTATACACATTTTGAAGTACTAATAATGTGTAGAGCCTCCTTTATTTTGACCAACTTCGATCATTCGTATCGGTAGACTTTTAAATAAATGTTTTATATGCTTTTGATCTAAGTCTTCCCAACCTTTCAGAATTGCTACTTTCAAATCATTAAGACTATTCGATTGCTTGCCACCTTCGTATACTCTTCTATTCAACTGCCCCCACACATTTTCTATAATATTGAGATCCGGAGACCGTACTGGCCAATCTAAAATTGGTGAATTTTAAGCATGAAAATAATTTTTTACAACTTGATCTGTATGAACAGCTGCATTGTCCTGCTGGAATATGAAATTTTCACCAGCCACTCTTTTATCGTGATTCTGAATCTGCTCTTGTACTAGTTTTAAATAACCAGTAGCTTTCATTCTGCCATCAATGAACTTGATTTCGGTCTTGCCATTATACTCGATGCCTGCCCATAACATCACAGATCCTCCACCACACTGACGGCGACTTAAAATTCTTGCTTCTTTTCGTAAATCGTGAAAATAATATTTCCAACCATCGAGTCCATCTAAATTCATTTTCTTTTCATCAGTAAAAATCACTTTCCGCCATTTTTTTGTCCACTCTAGATGATTTAGAGCAAAATCCAGTCGACGCTGTTTGTGTACTATCGACAAAGGTGGTTTAACAGCAAATTTTTTCCGTTTCAGATGCTGTGTCTTTTGTATAACTCTTTTTACACTCTTTACAGATACTTTTAACCCACATTCTACTCAAATTTAGCTAGGCGTACGAGCTGAATTTGTTGCACACCTTAAAACTGCTCTTTTATCTCTTAAAGTAAGGGATGATTGTCTTCCAGATCTCTTCTTTTTTCCGTAACTTTTTGGATTATTTAAAAAATTACGAATTACACACCTACTTCTTTTCATTTTTCGTGACATTTGTTTTAAATTCTCTCCTTTTGCTCTTCTTTGAAAGATTTCTATTTTTTCCTCTTCAGTTGGAACTTTACCACGTGGCATGATTTTAGTTTTACTGTTTTTCTATTTTATACTAAGAAAATCACTATAATAGAGAATTCACAGTACGAAACACACGAATACATTTAGATTCAATGACTGTCTGTAGTCGACTAATATTAATGCCTTATAATTTTGTCCTATAGATGAAACCAAACATTACAATTCTTGGAAATGCTTCGACGCTTTGTGTTTGTTTACATTGTGATGGAGTTCGCGAATAGTATTCTTTTAATTCCATCATCATTTACGTTACATATATAAGCTTATATATATTTTTTTTTTAAATAAATGGGGTGTCGTATAATTATGTCCATCAGTGTATGTATATGACACTAGGGTGGTTTTTAACATGTTGACTGCTAGGCTAAGACTCGTGAAAATGTCTACAAAGTTAAAATTTTGTCTCGAGATTATTGAAGATCAGACAATTTAACATTTGACCCGCTCATTGCACAAATTGATTAACTCTGTAAAACCAAGAGTTGAGAAACGCGATGAAATGGTCTCTGAAATAAATTATTTATTATTCAATAGCCTCAAAAATTTTGTCATACAATGGTGTTAATCTTTATTATTCAGGAAAATTATTATAAATATAGAAAGTTATGACTAGACTGGGGATCTTTATCCATTTATAGGAAATTTGAATGTGCAAAAACCTGCAAAATGCACATAATATGCAAGAATATAAAAAAGATCGAAAGTAAAGTTCATGTTATCATATTTGCAGAATAAAATATATTCCTATTTAGGTTAAATTTTTGTAGGCACGTTCACGAAGATTTTATTTTGCATAAAGATCCGCGGTCTAGTCATGACTATACAAAGTTCTTTGACACTTAAGTTTAAAATTTTTCAAAAAGTGGAATTAATCGATTTGTGCAGTGAACGGCACATTTGTCGTAGTGCTTTGTTGTTAGTTAACTATTTTTGTATTGTTCACGAGTCACTTTAGGGCTATATTGATAATCACACAAAGCTCCATTCAAAATAACTTAGTCACCTCACTTTCACTTTTAGTGCAAAGTTCAGGAAAATATCTATAGATGATGCCTGGGCACTTTTGAAATGGTATTACTTGAAACATCATTTTAAATAGTACGTTATCTGATTTTACAATGTTTTTCATTCCCATGGTCACTATTGAAGTAACATTATTTTAAATATTACATCAAATAACATATTATTTTATTTTATAATTATTTGAAATAATCGTTTGAAACTGTGAGATTGTTCTTTAAAACGATACAAGATGAAATCACAAGTATATGATGAGTTTGATATTCTTATCAGCTCAAGAAAAATTATTCTACTACTACAAAAGGAGCTTAAATTACACCTTTGTACTCTAAAGCAAATTTGTCAAAAATGCATATTTCCCTGAAGTTTTTCATTCAAATGTGCAGAAATTGTGCTGTATAAATCATGCAGAAAAAAAATATGAGTCATTAAATAGAAGAATACATAGAAAAATACGTAGAAAACATAGAAATAATCGTTCTGCTTAGTAGTTTAAAGAATGAGGTTTCCTTCATTCCAGAAGTATTTAAAAGCGAAGGAAAGAAAAGAAAAAAAAATTTAATTACAAAATTGAAGTTAATCGCCTTGCCTTCTGGGACTCATTAAGAGTTACTATTAAAAACTTTCTAATCATACTAATGATGACTGGTGTTATCCTTAAGTCGTTCTTCAATGTATAAAAAAATAAATTAAACGCAATTTAAATTGCTTCCTATGTTGAAGTATCCTATCTTACTTTCATTACGAAGTTAGAATGTTCTATTCGAGCTGTTCAATTAACTGTTACGTTAATTACGCATTTGCCGTCCGTGCACATGTTCCAAAGAGTTATACCGGGTGAGACACGCCAAGAATGACAGCTAAATATTTTCGAAGCATGGCTGATTTAAAAAAAAGATCTTAAGCAAAGTTAAAGTGCTTTCGGGGGCATAATTTTGTCTCATCTTGTTTGTTTTATTCTACACAAACATAATAAAGAAATTTTAGGATCATAAACATTAGGGAAAAAAAAAAATGTATGTCGTATGTTAGATGTTCGTTGATTTTGTTTTCTAGATCTAGATTCTAGATAGGAAAACAATATTGCTTACGATATTATTTATTTCTCTCAAACGAAATTCGCAATAAATTATATTAACACTGAACTAAGAGCAAACTTATGTGACATATATATTTAAATATGTATCACAAATTTGTTTATAACGAAAGTAATACAAACATTCGTTGAATTTATTTTCTATAACAGATTTTGCAAATGACTTTTTTCGTGTCATTAAGATTATGTAAAAACAAAAAACCCTATAAAGCAACGAACACGTAACGTATATAACTATAAATATAAAAATTATTAAACACGGAGAACGAGACAAGTCATTTCTAACAGTCACATTTCACTGAATTTGAGTTCAACATGTGGGGCACGATGTCGTTTGAGGCATATGATGAAACGCCTTGACCTAATTGTACCATCGAATTCATACATGTGCCCGTATGAACCCGCATCCTGTGCGTACAAGGAATGAACTGTCATTCGCATCGCCTTCTCGTGTCTCCTATCTCATTTCCCTGCATTCCAATTAAAAATTCAACTGCATAAGGCACATGCTGCGCTCGAACACTCGTATACCTTCCTTTCTCTACTTTCTAATAAAAACTGATCTCCAGGAATATTACTTTTTTTTGTAGAATATGTAAGGATTCAAATATAAATTGTTATTAATCAGGTTTAAAATAAATCGGCATACTTAATAAGTGGTTCAGAGGATCCTGTTATCATGAAAGTGATGTTAGTTAATTAACTTAGAAAATAAAACCATTTCATGCAATCATTCTTCGTTTAGTATTATGAGTTACTACATTCATTTTAATAATTAATTAAATAGAATCAGAGGTTGGTAATATTTGTAGAGACAATATTTTAAATACTATTTTAATTAATAGATTCTTCAGAATTCAAATAAAATAGCATTTCAAATGGGACATAAAATTTCAGCAAATAAAGTATTTTATTTTGATAAAGTAAAACTTAAAATAAAATAATTTATTTTGGTAATGTATAGTTAAGGCATGAAAATAAATATTTTATTTTAATAATCTAACACATCAAATAAAATATGTTTCGTTTTAATAACATAAAGCATAAAATTAAATACTTTCCATAGCTCTTAATCTGAATGAATGTATGCTCATTGAATGTATATTTATAATGCAGAGGAACAGTACTACGTTCGTCTTAAATTACCAAAATAAATATACTTTACACTATAATTTAGTAAAATAAAAATATTTTATCTGCTGATTATAAATTAAATAAATAAAATATTAGTTGAAATATTATCTTAAACATTCTTTATAACAAATAAAATATTTTATTTTTAAAAATACTTGCATGATCCGAAATAAAATATTTATTTACTGTTTATTATTTAAAATACGTATTTTACCCAGCTCTGAATACAGTGCAATATGAACGAATTTTCGACAAATTCATTAGATGAATTCCATTCGTATCTGAACAATATCGTTTCTGTTTTGTTTAAAAAATGACAACCATGTTTTTTTAAATCGAACACGAGTTGGTTATATTTAAACAAAACAGACAAACAGTGAAAAGAGAACGATCACGAATACTTACTAGTAAAATAAAGATAAATAATAACATTGTTATCCTAAACGAAAGAAAATATATTAGAAATATGAAACATATGTTATGTACTTGGGTACGTAACACTATCTATAATACAAATATAGGAATGTGTATTTTAATTATTTAATAATCATAGCGACATTTATTGACAATATGCAATGGTATTCATTGATCCACTTTTAGTACAAAAATTCATCTAAACGTAAACTATCATATTCCAAACTGTAAATGAAAGTTTTATACATATAAATAAAACGTAGGACTTCACTTATAAAACATAACGTGTTTCACAATAAACATATTACTTTAAACAAAATTCCGAATAACAAATAAAAAAGGAACACTTGTTTATGTCTTTTTCGTTAAACAAAAATAAAAATTGCAATTATAACATGAAATAATGTTTTACAATGAACAAACAAAAATGCAACATTTATACCCAATAAAATTCATAAATAAATTGTTATTCGTTCCTTCTATCAATTACACATTATTCGAATAAAATTTGATTTATCTGTAAATGCTTCTCTCATTAACGCTAAACTATGTGTAACTTTGGCAAATCACTAAATATCACGTAAAACGCTTTAATGAAGATCAATTAAAAGTGTGTAACATTTATTATCTGAGGAAATTAATTATTTTGCAATAAAAAATAGCGTTAAAGGTCACGTTCTTGCAATGTATACAAGTTCAGAACCGGTTAATCAATGAAGTTCATCACTTTGTTACGTCAAGTAACGTTTATATGAATAACATGTATCTTAGCAGCGATAAATCACTATTATCGTGGTTATTATGTCGAACATTGCGTACCAGCAAGTCGTTTAATTACCGTTGGCTATCAGTAACGGCTTCTATCAAGCACTTTCACGTCCGCGTCGGTTGCCGAGGCGCAGTATCAGCACAAGAAAAAAAGTTTACTTTCCTTTTCCACTGTCGATTTCCGTGAGGCATATGGTACGGAAATCCAAACAGTTTCTTCGTATACTTGAACGCTCGCCGTATGAATAATCAATCATCGATAACGTCACTTTCAATTACGCGATCAAACCGCAAAAAAAATCGAGGGAAAAGGTCATGTGTTAAGCTGGGAGCGTATGTAGCACCATGTTTTTTCGAATACGCCCCTTAATTTAAGTGTATTATCCGTTCCATGAAACTAAAAAGAAAGAGGCAGCTTGGGTTTTGCTTATTTAAGTAATTAGTTATCAACAGTAACTATTGCACTCCGAAAGAGTAGTAGCTGTAAAGATTTCTACAAGGGTGAAATTTCAATGCAAGAGAATTGGAAATTACGTAATGTAACGTCTGTCGTAGTGCACATTTATTTTTTAAAATAATTAACCAATGAAGTACCAAATTCATGAATACTATCTACATTAATTTTCTATAGAACCTCATCAATGGAATTAATTTTTTTAATTCCTTAGTGGCAGTGGCAGTCAACGTATTAAACTATTTTGTCTTACAAAGAGTAATAATCACTAATAATAACAGGGAAAAAAGAAAGTTATTTAAATTAGAACCTCACTATTAAAATGAATTTTTAAAATTTCTTAATGGAAAACCCTGTCATACACATATAGATGACATTCTACAATTATTATAATAATATTAACATTTCATTTTGCATAAGTGCACATACCTTTTGGTTATGTTTAGCATGTATTTATTATATTGGTTTACACCATAAATGGATAAAATCCACAGACTAGTAATCATCAATAACATGTGAGTAAAAGAAGAGTCATTTTCTTGAATACTTTATTAGGTTGTCTCAAAAGTTTCTTTCGTTTTATTAATAATTAATATATACACAATATTTTATGTTTTATGTTACATTACTGAATTGTGTACGATTCATTTTGCTTCATTACTGTTACAGCATGAATGTCTAAGAAATTAGATTGTCTATTTATATAAACACTGCCACAGAAAATAATTGAATGCAACTAACGAAAGAAACTTTTGGGACAACCTAATACAATAAAAATAATTTGTTTGGCTACTTTACTGAAAAGTGTCGTCAACAATGTATGAGCGGCATTGCTGTAAACATATTAAGTTATTGTTTCTTACAAGAGTAACAGTCAATAACAGAAGAGGAAAAAAGTGTCGCGTAGAATATCTATAAACTGTTCTTTGAGATAAACGGTTCGTTCGATCCTATCGCGATCGTGTCGACGGAATCATTGTAAATCATTCCGCGTACGGCACACCACTGACGTCAGTGGTGAACGTTTATGCACGGGTGTTAATTGCCGCTAATAAGAAACGAACGTTGACCCACTGTGGGACACGTATCGTGCTCGTATCAAAAACTGTGTCAATTAAGGGGATTACGTCATCGCTTCTCGGGAAGTTTGACGAGAAATGTTGCGATGACAGATCGATCGCGTATCCTGGTTTATTTCAGAGCAGTTTCGGCCGACGACAGACTACCGCGCGGTGGCAATAATTTTGTAATCAGCGACCAACTCCCGGCTGAATTCACTCTTTTTTCAGCACGTTCATTTATTCCCGATTGTTGCAATTCAGAGTTCTCTGTTTGGTAATCAATTTTGCTTGTTCGATTTTCCTTTTAGATGAAAAGGGAATTTTGTGGAAGAGTCGAGAGATCATCAAACTTCAATTATGAAGGTTGATTCTTGATTATTGAAGTTTAATAATTAGACTGGGGATTTTTTTGCAAATTCATATTTTCACACATATTGAAAAAAAAATTGAAACTTGAATTATTGTTGATATTAGGTGGACTGGAAAGTAATGTCGTTTCTTTTACATTAAATTCAAACAGATTTTTTATAAATTTCCATTTTTTATTATTAATTGTATAATCGCTCCCGTTATCAATAGCCTATTGCCATTTAGTGTGCAAATTGGCAATGCCAGATCGATAAAAATCAATGAACAAGTATTTAAAATTGCAAAAACGACATTATTTTCCGGTTCACCTAATATATTATGTATATATGCTTTTGTTCACATTTCTATAGATTTTATCATATTTTGAATTGTCACAAATGCATAAACCACTTATCAGTGAACATTTTTTTGTCGGTATAAAAATTTGTTTGAATATTCTGTGATTTTCGGAACATAAAGGAAAAACTTGAACGAAATTCACTGTGAACGGTTATTCGGCCTATATAAATGGGTATGTTGTCTCTTTTTAATAACCCTAACATACTGTAATTTTTTTGCAAGGTTCTTCATGATATATCGTGAATGAGAAAATATTATATTCGGCGATAATTTACTTAATCTTCCAAGTCTGAAATATTCGTAGGTTTTGCTTAATAGAACTAACACTACCTTATGGTAGAATTACACTAGCTCATTATGGTTTTTGACTAAAAAGAATAGAAATTACAGTGCTGTCATTTTTTACATTAACTTGGATCAGTGTCTTATTATTATTATTATTATCAACTACTTCCAAGTGCCAGTATCCTATTTAACCAATTTTTTTGTTATGAAAAAAAACGATATTTCCTATATTATACAGGTATAGAATATTAATACAACATTTTCGAAAACAATATATAGAAAATAAACATGAATTAAAAAAATAAACAATATTTAATATTTAATAAGTTAACACTGTTCACAAGATTTTCAATTGGAAAAATGAGGATCAGCAAAACAGAATTATTCTAAAACAATGTTGCATATTGTAAGGGAATTAAGGAAGACCTAAAATTATGTAACTGAAAAGATTTCTGCGAGTGTTTCAGAGCACACGCTGCGTAAAAAAGGAAAAGTACAGTGACAAAGTAAGAAAGTATAATAAAAAGCTAATGGAGAAGTATAACGAGAAAAGTTTAAAATTATGAAGGGGTGTAAAAACAGAGTGTAAAATAGGAACTAAAAATACCGCGGTAATCCCTGCAACAGTTTACGACACGTACTGCTGCGTTATTACTGTATTTCATTCCTGGTGGAGTTAAAAGTTCACTTAAACATTTCTTTCACTGACCTCTGGTATTGGACAACGCAGTAATCCTTGACTTATTTTAAACATTTTTAATCATGACTTTTTTTCAGATAATATCGTATTTCTAATTTGGTATAGTTTTATTCTACAAATTCTATTTTCAACGTGTTATATTTCGTGCATATTCAAAATTTATACTCGCTGAACTATTTTTGGAATCTGTTTAAATCATTCATTTATTATAGTGCGGCAAAAAATGTAAAATATTTCTTAAATAAATATTGGAAATACTGAAACTGTGAATGATATGTGTAATAGCTATGCAAGTGAGTCACGCTACATTCTATTTTTGAAATTAAAAAAATGAAATAAATTATTTCGCCCAACATCAAACATAAGTTTCTCAATTTACATGTATTAATTTTTTGTTCAGTATAATTCAGTTATTATTAAAGTTTAAGTTATGAAGGTTGCAATTTCACTTTACACAAACGAATACTGAATTGAATCTAAACCTATGGATCAAAATGTAGAAGTCTAAAATTAATTTCAACAAAACAATAAATATATGTATGTTATAATCTCAAACGTCCAATAAATGTGTTGATTTCATTACAAATTCTAAATGTTCATTAATTTTTAACAAACTGTATCTTTAAAATTAATGACTAACCTGTGGATACTTACGGAATTATGGCAAGTATAAATATCTAATAAGTTACAAGGATGTGTGTAAATGAACAAATATATAAAATGTAAAGAATAAAATACACGTCGCAACATTTAGAAGACGAAATGTACTTTAATTTACGTTTCTCTTCTTCATCTGTGTGTACAACAATAAAATTTGCATGAACATTCACAGTCTACTTATAATGTAATTGAAAACTGTTACTGCATTTACAGTATTTTCAGCCACTATTTCCTCCTTTTCTTAATTCCCCTAGAAAGAATTTGATTAGTCTGGTTAGACTTATTTATGCGAATCAATTAGTGTATATCTACTACTAGCAAGGAAATCAAGAATAATAAACTAAACGAAGCTCTTGATGAATCAAACGTAAAGTTCGCAAAACTCGAATCGAAACTAACTAATTTCCAATGAATGAAGTCGTTCGTTAGGAACAGGCTATGCGAAGAGTGTTAGGCAAATAAACGTTGCAACATAAATCGATTCGATGATCGAAGGAGGGTTTCCTCGACGCCTTTCAAAGCACCTAACGAAATACTTTTGACCCTGTCGCTTTGGCTGCGTTAACGACCCTTGAGTAGATTGGACTGCCTTTTGCTCCAACATCGTAAAGCTGTCTGGTCGCATAACGGTGCTGGTGACACCTTTGCAGGCCGTAGCTTTTACCTCGTGACGAAATATGCTGCCTCGGCACGAGGGAAGCGTAAGTTTCAAGCTTTACGATACTCGGAATGAAGAATCTCGCTGAGCCGTGTATAACATATCCGCTTTCAACCATGCGTGTGCCTTAACACTTTGAACGCTAAGAATGTGAATCGAATTTGGAAGATTCGTAAAATGTTCAATAGCTTGAACAGATGTTTCTACGGAAAAAGGTCTCCCAGGTTGTACTTATAATAGGATAACTATTGGAGCAAAGTGATTCAAACATTCATCATCCTCTTCTCCTTTCTTCTTCATCAATAAAGGAAGATTCTTCGTGGACTCTCCAAAGTAGAATTGAATCCTTATTCTTTAACTACAATTCAAAACTGATGTAAATATATACAGGGTGTTTACGTATAAGTCCGGACATACGCAGAGTATCAATTCTACAACAAATTTCCAACAAAAAATTACTCTTAGACACTTTCTTTGTGTCGGCTTATTCTCGAGTATTTTCACTTTTAATATTTTTTCTGTGTTTTCGACTTGACACTCTTTAAACGGCCATAACTCCACTAAATTATAGTGCAAACTTAAAAGTACGTACACCATTCGAAAGAGCGTTAAATTTACCACTCTCCTGATGCTAAACTAAAATTTATTACGTAGATTTAACAAGTGAAAAATTACGTCAAACTTTACATTTGAAAATTAAATAAAATTTGACATTTTCTGTATTCGTTTTTCGGTTTCAAGGACATAGTTGTTTGGCGGGTATTCTTCGGGAAAATCTTCCTCGAAGTTTCAGCTTTTGAATGGTATTGTCAAAACAAACTGTACGCTGGTATTTTAGGGAGAAAATGACTAGTGAATGCAGAAAACGTATGGGTTTTTAGGTGAAAATCGACATTTTAAAACAAAAATCGACTTGTCACTTTAAAATTAGCTTGACATCGGGTTTGATGAATTTTTTGGTGACACTCCCAAGTATCCCCAATTAGGAACAAAACTTGTTTGTTTACACCTCAAGGCTTTGTTTTTTTTTTCAATAAATTATTTTTTTCAAATTTAGACTCCTTTATTCGATCTCCTGTGCCGAAAACATCGATTTTTTGCTTTGTGAAATCGATCGTGTTCCAATCTCCATATCATTTACCGGTACGCCGAGGTTGATTTTGATTAAATAATCTCTAAGAACGAAAATTCTATGGATACATAGTTCAAAAACAATTATTATTCACCTCGCACTCAGGCTCTACACACGGTTGGGAGATGCTTGAGGTGTCAAAAAATCGTTTTTTTTCCTAATTGGGGAGGCTCAGGAGTGTTACTAAAAAATACATCAAACCCGATTTCAAGTTAATTTTAAAGTGACAAGTCGATTTTTGTTGAAAAATATCGATTTTCACCTAAAAACTCACGCTTTTCTGCATTCAAACGTCATTTTCTCTCTAAAATACCACCGTATAACTTTTTTTTGACAATACCATTCAAAAACTGAGACTTCGAGGATGTTTTTCCCAAGGAGTGCCCGCCAAACAACTATGTCTTTGAAATCGAAATCGAAAACAGAAAAAGTCAAATTTTATTTAATTTTCAAATGTAAAGTCTGACCTAATTTTTCACTTGTTAAATTTATGTAATCAATTTTAGTTTTGCATCAGGAAGATGGGAAATTTAACGCTCTTTTGAATGGTATACTTACTTTTAAGTTTGTACTGTAATTTGGTGGAATTATGGCCGTTTAAAGAGTGTCAAGTTGAAAATAGATTATAGATCCTTGCAGAAAACATAATCACAGAAGAATGAATCAAGATACTGGAAGTCACTTCGATGATTATATTTCTTTTAATTATGATTGACAAAAAAATTAGCTTCAAAAGTTAATTATTATATATCGTTGTTTACGAAACAAAACACTTTACAAAATTAAGCAAAATCAGCATATCACTGGAATAGATTTAACACTATAAAATATTATAATACATTGGTTTTAGCAGGTATCTTCTGAAAGGTACTCTTATTATATTAGTTTAATAGATGTCTAATTCAACACAAATATTACCGTGTTAGATATGTAGCATTTTTTTCATTTCCTGATATATGATCTATTTTTCTGAACTGAGACCTCTAAGCAGCATTTCAACTGGCATTTTCAATTTCAACTTGTTACGATATGTAAGTATTTTATTTTAATACTGATCTCAAAGTTCAACTCGAATAATCTGTGGCATTGGAAAAATTATAATATCACAGTACACATACGTTTCACAATTATGTTGTACGCGAAGTGCAACATACTTTGAAATTGATGTATTTTAACATTTTATCTGCAGTAGACAGATGCATTAAGCGACGAATAATGTCTACATTCTACGTGGATTCTTATTTGAAATTTGTTCATACCCATTTCAGTGAATTTTCAATAAATATTTTCGCAACGCATATAAAATTCTGCTTTATACGTTTCGCGAACGTTTCGTAATAGAATCGCTGGCTTCTGCGATGACGTCGTATACTTATCTCGAGTGAATTGCTTCCGTAATCATTTCGTGCCAAGTGTTATGTAGTACACTCAAAATTGAAGTTCTTAAATTATCCTTATATCAAAGTAATACATTACAAAAAAGCAAATTTGCAACTCTTGCGTGTATCACTTTTTCAACTACGATCATTTTTATTTTCAATATTCTCGAAATGAAATATTTTTTAAATCTAAACTCGGGTCTTCATGCTTTTCGTTCTTTGAGAATGTGTTCAAAAGTAAATATTAATTGGACCATATACAGCAATTTAATTTTAGTTCGTTTAATCATCCGTTGACTTTTCGATGCCAATTTATCAAAAGTATATTGATCACGTGGAACATTTATTTTCACATGATTTGATGCGCGTATATGGTTTTGTCAATGATGGATGGAGTGTATCGATTTAAAAACAAATTAATTTCTTTGAATGTTGTGTGATTAGTTATAAGTAAACTGAGGGTGTTTTTGCGCTTATAGCAAATAAAAAATACGGGGAAATCTACGTACACAAATGTAAGAATATATAAAATCTCAATCATAAGTTACATGTTATACTGTTTAGAAAACAAGACGTACTTTCATTTAAATTTCAATTCTTTTTGTTCTCCTTACATATTTAACGCCGCATCAACCATTGATTATTAGCGACTGTCTTTTTTTTGTATCTATGCAAATATGAATTTTTATTAATCGAATATTGCTTATTGAAAATATAACGTATATCGTATAGTACATGAAAGCACTGTTCTCTTTTATAATAAACTGTTTAGTTAGTAATATGAGCAAGTTAGGAGACAAAACTTGCATTTGCACCAAGAGGGAAGTCCCTTAGGGGATGAAGCGCAAAAATCGAAATTGTTCTTATACGATAGCGCATAATTAGCGCATAAATCCTGCACGTTTTTCTGTCAATATTGCTTATCATTAACACGTGGGGGAGCTTACTGGCATCCTAATCAGCCCTCCCATTTAAATAAATTTTTTTGCATTAAACGGAGCGAGCGCAAAATTTTTTTCTCAAGGATTTGAAGAGCGCATAAATAGTGCATTATTATGGAATTTTTTCCTGAAATTTTATTTAAGTAGGAAAGCTAGCTAGGCAGACGTGATTTAACACAAATGTGTAATCTAGGTTATTGTTTTGATAACAAAAAGTGATATTAAATTTGTTGTTTTAAAAAAAAAATTTACGATCTTCTTCGGCAGTAATTCGTGACTCAAAAGGCTACACATATACTTATCCCTCGAGTAATTGGAATCATTTTGAACTATAAGAATACATCTCGTAGTTGTCAATAAATGGGTTAATTGAAAACATATGTTACGTACGTGCACTCCTCGCGGGCGTTACCGAAGTGGTACGTGTACTATCGATCTCAATGATCTTTATAAAAAAAAAAAAATAAGGATACACTGATAGAAACTTAACTATTCGTTTTATTGAAAATATAGGTGTCTGCTATGACATGCTACGCTTATGACGGTAGATTTGTATCTGATCTTGCCTTGAAAAATGCCACCCTCGAGGACTCGAAGGTGGTGGGAAAAATGATCGGGTGGAAATGAAAATTTGTTTGTGATTGGTTGAAATATTCGGTTACAGAAGGAGACGTCGGCTGAGGAGGAAAACGATAACTCTATTGTTTTTAAAAGGCTAGCGGAAAACGGTAAAAATGACCGCGCGAAATCTGCTCACTAAATGTAGTAAAACCTAAGCGCTTACATTTTGGAAACGCGCATTTATGATAGGGTCGACCAGAATTACCCTTAACTGTCGACGGCGGAGAATATAATTTTACGCTTAAATAAAACTTACAACCTAACAACATATAAACATTCATTTAAAGTGAAACAGTTTGATATATTTGATTATAAAACAGAATCCGAAAGACCCTTTCGGACTACCCTTTATAACGTTTCTTTCTCAGAGGCGTATGCATGCGATAAGCGTGATCGCGACATGATTAGTCGAACATTAATCTTCATCGTTTGGATCAGAACGATCGACGAAACGATCCGAGACGATTGCGAGCAGATAGTTGCGTGGGTACCACTTGGGGGCTGCCACGTAACGTCGAGTCATTGGATATTCATTGAGTATCGCGAAGGCCGATAATGATAATCCGCTGGAAGAATGCTGCGGTCTCAGAGCCACAGTTATGCGGGGCAACTAGCCGCATGTCAATTTGTTCCCCGTTGCTCACCCGTTACTGTCGATATCAGTGACACTTGGCACAAGATGATCGCGGAAGCGATGCACTCGGAACAAGTATGCATACGGTATCATCGCAGACACCACTTTATTACCAAGTATTCACATGAAATAAAAAACAAGCTGTGCACAGGTTAAAAAGTAAAGGAATTTTTTATACTGGCTTAAGAATCTTGTTTTTTTTTTTTTTTTTTAATAATGGAATTATTAAGTCAGTCATTTGAATCATGCATGTCGAAGCCTTTTTTAAAGTTACTTAATCGTTAACAATGCTTTTGTCTTAATTTTTGGTGATAAGTATTGAAACACAGGACTCGTTATATTCATAAATCAATTTGCCTTTTATTATTGAATTTCAAAGATATATCAGCATGAGATGTTTATATTGAAAGATATTGAAAAATATAGCAGTACAATAAGTATACGTTAAGAGTTGATGGATGGATCATCATATTTCTCATTTGATTGTAATTAGGCGTAGATATTATCATCTAAAATAAGAAAATCGAATGTACTCCATACCATTTATGTTTTATTAAAAAATAAAATTCTAATTATTCCCTTTTGTAAAACCCATTATAATGTTGAGCTATTGTTTACATGGAAATGTTATCATTTTTATGAATCGATTATGGTAACTTTTTATGAAAGTATGATACTAGTAGTTTAATTTTGTATTACTTATTAAGTTTTGTTGTATACACGTCTTTAATTTCAATCTATTCACAGTTATTTGTTTGTCGAGCATCTCATTTTTTCGAACTTTTATTTATTTCTTCTTACATCAATGATACACAGTCAATCTCATAAGTCGTTCGTCTCATGTCTTTTACACAAAATTATCTAATTTAAATGACAGTTTTAATGCTTCCAAATAAAGTTCTCATCATAAGCATGTACATGTGTAAAGTTTATTCATGAACATATTTATAATGAAAGATTTATTTAAAAACATTACACCTATCGTTCAAATTAAATAAATTTCTTTGATAGATATAGGGGGTACGAATGACAAATGAGACTGACCCCACAAAATCAATAAAAAGTATCACACTTTCCATCGGCTTCCTTTTCCTTCCTTTCATTCTCAATTAATAAACTGCTCTCCGAAATTTCACCATTTTCTCTTATCGCGTCTAATAATGTAATATTAATACATTGTTTTCTCACTATTCCCTCCACTCTTCGTCGACGATTCGAACGTTCGACGGAAGCCTGGAAATGTGAGAGCATGGTTCGCAAATTTTCGCACACTTACGGATGCATGGAGGCGAACAAAAGTACCGTATTATGTCCATTTCCGCGTGACTTTTCTTCGACGATGATTATCCCGGAAACGTCCCTTATCAGCGTCAACATCCACGTGCGAAATTCCAAACGGTCGTTCCATCATCGCGTCGTCAAAGGTTGATTGTCGTCGCAGTTCGACAAGCGTCGACGAAAGACTGGGAAGACTTCCTTCTCGAGATGGCAGCGCGACAACTAGCGTAGGTATTTAATATACGCGTGGTGACTTGAACGCGTGGGCGAAAGTTTTGGCGACCGTTCTTTCATCGTAATCGTGGGGCTGCCAACCTGTCTGCTGGCCCGAATCAATCGTCGTCATACAGATGAAAAGGAAAATGCTCCTTATACTCAAATTTTTGTTGGCTGTTATTTGAAGAATTGTAACAAATTCTTATTTTTTTTCTTTAGTTAAGCTTCTATAAAACTCTCTAATAATGAGAATTATATGGCGTTACATAGGTTTGTAGATGATGTAATTTATCTTACATTTGAGTTTATTTTGGTAATCATTTTCATTATTTTCTACCCGCTGAAAGTACGATTAATGCAAAACTGTATTGCAATGAAATAGAAGCCTTTAAATGCATTTAAAATGAGTGAAAATAAAGCAGAATTACGTTAAAATTATTTTAATTAAACATACAACGTTTTAAAAAAGATTTGTATGGTAAAAATGTCTTTTATATAAACGGTATTTCATATGTACCAACCTAGTGGATAAAACATTTTTTTATGAATGAAGAATTCACAAGTAAAACTTTGTCGATTTTTCCTTATTTATTACTCGAATAATTTTTTCTTTGATTATCGAAAACAATAAATATTTACTCTTTATGGAAAATAAGAGTATCCTATGGGAATAAAAGTAATCCTTACATGTGTATGCGTGTAAAATATTCCACGTGATATTTACACATTATATATGATCTTTCTGTCCTGGTTGTCGTACATTTGTATGAAATATGTAGTCCTTACGCCGTATGTGATTTCCATATGATTCGTGTGGTACTTGTCTCATTCTTATGTGGAATGTGTCTTTATATATCGGTTGTCGCGTTTTTCTGTGTAAGAAGTGGTTATTAAAACACTTTTTCTACATATTTATTGATTGTTCCAAGCGTTTCTTACAAGCCACAAGTGGACGGACGTCGTAATTCGGAATGCGACATTCACTTTTACGTCGCTCGCTGCAATTAATGGGGCATAATGAACGGCACGCTGGAATTTATGGCACGACACGGAACAGGTCTGATTATCTTCACATCGTTTCTCGATGTCACGGTTAAACGTATTGTTGATTTCTATCGCTATCCACGCTCGTCGATTTCGATTGTAACTTATTTTTGAACACGCAGTTGTCGCATACCTGAGCGCAAGGTATTTATACTATTTTAAGACAAAGTAATTGCGACTCGTGAAACCTTTCGATTAAACATGGACGTTGCTCCTCTGAGTTTGCCAAGTTTTGTTGTTAAACAAGAAACAACATTGTAAGTTGACGATGACAAAATAGTTTTCAAATCTCGATTCTATCTGACAAACTGCTATTATCTCTATTTTTAAGGAAATTGAAAAAGAAAAATATACTCTTAAAGAGAATTCAATATGTAATGTATTAATAATTTTTGTTAAATCTAGATTAACGTCGCATCAATTCATAGGTAATTATTTTATTACAATCTTTTTAATAGTATGAACTGATTGATTTGTTAAGGGGTTAGTCGCAATCAGGAAGAGGAAAAACGACATTTCTTTGTAGTTTTTTTTTAGTTGCATAAGTAACAATTAAGTATATTATAAGGCATGTTTTAAACAACTAAAACACATTTTTTGTTTTAAGAAACGTTTAATTTATATCGTCATAACAGCCGATGACGTAGACGATGATTTAAAAACATAGGTTTGGGGTGAGCAAGATTTCTCTACACTGGTTTCCCTGAAAACAAAAACAAAGGTAGATTTCGAAAATAGATTAGTTTAGCGGATGCCTGAACGAAGGATTTTGGAAAAAATTACTTTAAAACAAGATGGCGTACATTTGAAGTTGATTTTCAAGTTTTTCACTAAAATTAAGCGATTCAATATAGGATAAAAAAAAGTATACAAGAAAATAAAAAATCCTTCGATCAAGGACCCATTAGTCTAATATATTTTCTAAGTCTACCTTTAATTTTGTTTTCAGGTGCACCAGTTTGAGGAAATCTTGCTCACCGCAAACCAAGTGGCCACCCACGCCATCGCCTGTTATGACGAAATGATTTAACCGTTTTTTAAAACAAAAATTCTTTTATAGTTCTTTAAGACATACTTTGTAGTTCGTTTCTTCTTGACTAATTGCGAAGCAATTTTTATAATTTTTTGCAGCCAAAGTATTTGACATGAACTTTTCAAATTTAGTACATTTATTTGTTGTTCACGCAAGGAGAAAAGGGGTGCAAATAAGTATAACCAAAATTGCGCACGAAAATGTATTTCCAAATCAAAATGAACTAATCTCGAACGAAAGAAAATATAGCAAAATGTCAAATGCGACTCGCACCGTTTCTCGTGCGCGACCAGCTTATCAACAACTGGCACGCCCGTTCCGAAGGGCTCGCTTCACCCCTACTTGCAGATCCCTCACTCTTTCACAATCGCGTCAGCAAACCTCGATTCGAAAATGGACAAGAATCTGCATTAATTAATTTTATTAAAATGAATTCTTGCAAAAAAGGAACAAAGTTCTTTCCTTCTTGTTGGAATATTAGCCAACTATTATTGTTAATTTATTTGTTACACTGGAGATAAGCAAAGAACATAGTGATCACGATAACATGTGTTGAATGTACTCTTTTCCGCGGTAATGGAAACGAGGTTAATACAAAGTCAACACTTTACATTCATAAAATAATCCCCATGTAATTTTAGTTTTACCTTCGACTCGCTTATCATTTGGTAAATATTGATACCGTAAAATAAAAGGAAATATTTATAATAGTATAAAACTAAGAGCTATATAATTTTTTTAATTACTACGAACTGTACATAATCACGTCTTTGTTGCTGTGAATATTTTATTTGTATATTTAGTAATGTTCTTTTCGATCAAAAAATTTTAATAAATTATATGTGTAAATTTTTTGTGTACTACTAGATTATATTTGCAACGTATTACTATATTGTATACGTGCGCGCGTGTGTGTGTGGATAACACTCATTGTCAGTACCGTTTCCACTAACAAATAGAATTTGTTTACTATGTCTGTAAATCCATCAGCTTATTTCTCTTCAGTCTTCTGGTTCCTGGTGCTTGACCTAACACATTAACCAGCTTGTAAGGATAATTTGTTATTCCATGTTTGCGTCTTTTAGCAAGTTTCTTTATTTATTCATTAACGTACTTTCTTTCCAAATCATTAATAATATTCATTCATGACGATTATATAATTCAATAGTTAAATTCTCATTTATTCGCTTTAAAATATTTCTGTCTGTAGCTCAAATTACACTTTTTATTTAATATTTTTAGTTCGTTATTTAAATATTTTGCCCAGATACGAATATTGTTCATCATTATTGTGAGATTGTGATATAATTTACACTGTGAAATATTTCTGTTTATACTTCAAATTATAATTTCTGTTTAACGAGTATCAGACGAAATTCTTATCGGTAATATCTTTAGTTTGTTATTCAAATTTCGTGGCCAGATAAGAATTTTTCCCATCTCTGTTTCGAGATTGTGAAATAATGTCGACCTCGTAAACGAAGAAGCACGGCAATGTGATTCTCCTCGAATTATCATTTCACGCGCAAATGTACTGCTGTTCCACAAATTTCCACAGAAAAATAAAGCACTCAAGATGATAAAGCCCGAAACATGCGTCAGCGTGCAAATCGAGCGAATTGTTCCTTCGTGGCTTGTTTAGAAGGGGCTGATATCGTGCTCGTGCAGGCAAATATTTGCGTACCTTAGTGTACCATGATCCTCCTCGAAATATGTACAATCGTACGCATATATTATGGAAAACAAGTGAACACTGACTGTTCCTATGTTTCGTGGTTGAAAGGATATATTTTTCAATTCAAAAGCATTGCAGATGAAATTGACCATGGATTAATTTACGAAAAACCTATTATTATTTCTTAAATGCATCATTATTATGTTTTTAGACAATTCCCTCGTAGAGTAATAATTAGTATAATGCATAATTACGAACACAAAATTTAATTTAAATTGTTTAAATCAAGTATGTTCATTAAATACTTAGTACGTACAGTGGGTGTAGAAAGTATTCGTACACCGATCAATTTCCAAAAAAACTATGTAAAATTTTAATTTATTAATTTATTTTTTATAAACAATGAAATTATACACATTCTCGGAAATCTCTAGAATAGATAGATTAAAAAAAAATAGTTATTTATGTAAGTTGCGAAATTAACAAGAAAAAAACAATTAATCGATAGAAATGTTGAAGCAATAAGTATTTGCACAACTGTTTAATTTTTAAAACTTCGTCAAAAAAATAGAAATTTACATTAATTTACAAGTATATAATACTTCCTTCGTGGGATGTCCTTTTGATTTTATAATAATTATTGCAACTCTTCTAAGCGTTAAATTAACTAAATTATTAGTTATTCGAAGTGGAATCTTGTTCCATTCCTCTATTACAACATTTTTTAAAAGTACTTTACTGGAAATTTGATGTTTTCTAATTCGTACGGAGCAATAAACTAATGTGTTTACGTTACAAACTCTACTGTAAATAGAATCGTTCGTCATAAGAATCGTTCAAATACTTATTGCTTTTATACTTTTACCCACTTTTCGCACATTTTTTGTTAATTTTACAAATTATATTAACTAGTAAATGTTGTTTTGAGTATATCTATCTTAGAGACTTCCGAGAATATGTAGAATATCATTGATTGTAAAAAAAGAAGTTAAGAAACTATAATTTTCCCTAAATTTTTGGAGAAAGAAAGAAATGTAAATAAATTCTTGTATTCGCCAGTAATCGTTGTACTAATTATTTTCAAATGGCAACAATGAATTGTAAGATCAAATTTAATTAAAATTTCTTATGTTAGATATTTAGTGACCCATACACTCAAGAAACATGGACAGATAAAAAAATATAAATTAATTCTTATTTTCGCGATTAACTATTATACTAATTATTATTATTAAAAGGAAACATTTTGTTAAATTTATTGAACAAAGGATACGTTCCTTAAAAGTAAAAACAAGATTGAAATGTTCACTGTTGTTAATGCCTAATAAACATCCTGTACAATATTTCCCGTAATTTAATTTAAATTTTGCTACTAAACGGAACGACAATAGCTGTCAGGTACTCAATAAATTACATTCTTCTTGAGCAGATAAGTTAATGACGACCATTTTCGTTTTTACAACGTAGAACATTGTCTCTGCTGATAAAACACCAAAAACATTGAGAGACGAAGGAATGCGACCTCCGAGGTCGTTAAGAACCAACTGTATTTGCACAAGCATTATCTACAAATGAATCCCCCTAATGAGCTCGTAACTGAAACGGAGAAGTATTCTCTGAAAAAGTTTGACGAACATTAATTGAATTAGAACAATGTTCTCTAATACGTATATGTTATACAAAATTAATCAATAATACGATCTAATGCTAAAATTCGAGGAGAATCTAATTAATACCAAATTTAAAAATATTAAATTAAAATCTACACACATTTAATTCTCAAAACTTGTACAAATTTTATTTTTGAATCTATCTAAAGGTTTTATGTGTCAAAGTGCTCTAGAACGTTTAAAACAGATGCATAAGATAACATAATATAAAATATAATAAAACAGTACTTGCTTTAAATTTAAGTTCATTAAAATTGAATAAATTCAAAAGTAGAAGAAGACATGTCTCCATTGTTTAAAATTAGGAAATTAAAAGGATTCGGTTTTGTAGCAATATGTTTAGACTGCAGATTTTACGTATTTATGGTGTATGCTGCTATAAACAAAAAAGAAAACATACAGAGAATATATTGTATCAAAAAAGTAAATTACCCCAAGTACATGAAAAAGTGGAGGACTCAAGGAGTTATCATTGAAAAATAGAAGATCCCCATAAAAAAACTACAAGGAAGTAGAAAAAGATGTGAAATCGAAATGAGCTGCCAGATGATTTGCCTAGATTTCCGCGGCCTGGAAGTCAAATGCTTAGCGTGGCCAGGCAAGGCATTATAGATCATCAATACCCATGCTTTCTCTCTCACAGACTTTTAGGTAATTTGTCAATTTAAAACTCTGACAATATTATGAGTACACTTTCATTGTATTGCGTTTTAAAATAATTCTTATTCATCTACATCTTGACTTTGCCTGGCCACGCCAAGCATTTGACTTCCAGGCCGCGGAAATCTAGGCAAATCATCTGGCAGCTCGTTTCGATTTCACATCTTTTTCTACTTTCTTGTAGTTTTTTATGGGGATCTTCTATTTTTCAATGATAACTCCTTGAGTTCTCCACTTTTTCATGCACTTGGCGTAATTTTTTTTTACTTTTTTGAAGTTTTTTTATAGGATCTCACTTCTTTTTACAAATCATTTATTATATAGAATCTATTTTAAATTAATAAAAACAAAATTGATATTTCTGTGAACTCTACATAAGAAGTTTAAATTATTATTGGTTTTTTTAATTGATTGGAGTAAAAAATAAAAGGAGAGGGGATAAAAAAAGATATATATATTTCATATAATTTCTTAATTATAAACAATTATTCGTTCAATTTATAAATAATTATATATACCTGCAATTTTTTTTCTTGATGCATGAAATTTCAATGTTTATTATGAAATGAGAAAATGACTCCATTTGTATAAGCTCTACATAAAAAGTCTAAATTAAAAACACTTTAGTGGTATGGATCTATTCTGTATGAATGAAGGTACCTGACAATTCAGATTTTGACAACTTACCTTGTAATCAAGATCGATCAACACTTTACAACACTGGCTGCAATTTATTATTAAACCCTACATAAAAAGTCTAAATTGAAAACGTTTTGTTGATATAAATATAATTAATAATGTAATAGTGTAAAAACTTTTGACACTTGGCAGGTTATGAATGATGACATCTGTTTCGACTCTCGACGCTCGATGCGCGACGAGCCATGTCGAACCGAATGATTCCGAGAGTCAACGAACGACACTCGGCTTTTGCTTAGCTCCTATTGGCTAAGGGTTGACGACGGGAAAATCATACGAAAAATACCGTTTCTGACAGATTCATGACATGATATTACGATATCTCAGTTATACGTGGATCGATTTTATTGATTTTGGTTTTATTCGAAAGCTTATATGCAATTTACATTAGAAAAATGTTTTTAAATTTAGAAAATATTGCAGGAGTGTTGAGATATTCATGAAAGAAGTTTCAGGTTAGGTTGGAATGGAGCATCTCTTCTGTAAAAGATACGTGGTAGCTCCAACACCAGTATATAGACTGATATACACCAGTAACATTAGTATCTTATTTCGTATAAATGGTTAAATTCTAAATGCATTTATGAATGAAAACCCTTGTTTCTTTTCAGAACTATGAAAATAGATTCTGTGAAATTGAATTGGTATACATATTTTTTATAAACATCCTTTTAAACCCTAATGAGAATAATAATAATAATATCTCTCATATTTTTGATCTAATACTTTTTCGTTAATAGTAAGTAGGAAATTATGGAAAATACCTGTGACGACATGCTTTTTTGATGACTTCGTAACTTACCTGAAACAAAGAAGAAAAATCTAGTTCGTGACAAAAGATAAGTTTGATTTCAGTTGGTTTCTAGTCTACAAATTTATTTATACTTATTTTTTATAGATGTCAAAATTGAATTGAAAGACAAAAATAATTCTTGTTAACTCTTCTATATATCTACTGCTAATTTATTAATTAAAAGTAGATTTATTAGACGCTTCAGCGCATCTATCAGTCTGATATAAAAAATAAAACTTAAAACACTAGTCACAATATACATATTTTACTATAACAAATTTATCATTTCACCTTTAGCATTTCATTTATTAGGTGAACCGGAAAATAATGTCGTTTTTGCAATTTTAAATACTTGTTCATCAGCTCATTGATTTTTATCGATCTGGTATTGGCAATAGGCACACTAGATGGCAAAAAGCTATTGATAATGCGATTATATGATGAATAATTAAAAATAAAAATTTATAAAAAATTTGTTTGAATTTAATGTAAAAGTAACGATATTACTTTCCAGTCCACCTAATATGTTCTTTTCCTTGGTTCTAAACTTTGATTTCCTAAATACGTATATATTATAGCTAAAAAGTCTTGTTCTCTTAAAAATGATATCTTTTGTGTTCTCAAATTTCTTTAATGTTTATTTTCTTTAATGAACATCTTGATTGTTCTTAATTTTCAGACTTTATCACCAATATTTTTTTAACAGCCTACAAAAAATAATTGTTATATACTTTCAATTTTGTTTTGTATAAATAATATGGGAAATCGTTAAACAAAATTGTTACCGTAAGATATAATTGACCACTTAAATAATTTTCAGACTTCCTTGATTTGAAATTGTGAACATCAGTCCGCGCGTTACTTGCGAAATATGCGCGATGGAAACAGTTCGGTATGGCGCGCGTAGTCGGCAAAGTGTTAATCATAAGCTATTCTATGTTTACGTTGCACTGAAAACGCAATAACATTACTCCTCGTTGATTTCGCAAAAAAAGTGTTTCTTCTCGGTACCGAAAGCTTCTAAAAAGCAAGTGACCCAAGGCCTCTCTCGCGTATATACCCTTAAAAGTAATTCCTGTCAGCGGAAAAAGGCAGCCCGCAATAGTCTTTTCTTGCAGCGGCTTCTCGCCAACCACCGCGCGATAACCCAAAGGCAATTTTACCTTCGCCGCCTAACCGCGCGGCTGGACGACGGACCCCCCAACAAAGTCAACAAAATCTCTCGGGCATAATAACTTCCGTAATATGTATTACCATGCAAGCTTCGCGCCTTCATTTCCGCGAATTGCATCGTCCACCAAAGAAACTATACGCGTTCTCGCGGTGGTCATCCATCCCCCCCGAGCACGTACGATCATATCGCGCGAGAGGTCGTTGCACCCGAATGATCCCTCTTCCGAGATGTCCCGGAACTGTTGGTCGCATCTAAATAAATGCTCCACCATTTTTCACCTCGGTGTCATCCTAGACCTCCCGCCCCCTCTCATCCCTCCGTTCCTCTAGCCGGCGAAAAGAGCGACACGCTTCCAACGGCACGGAATTCCTTTGAAACGCGCCACGGAAATTCGGAATGCATCGGGCCGCGGTGACTCACACCTTCGGATTTTCACTTGGAAAGCCTCGCCTCCGCCTAGCTGACTGGCTGTGTCCCCCGTCTCCATGAATAATTCAAGACGAGGAGTTCTTATGACTGACTTCCACGAGATCGGAGCGTTTCCCTGGCCGTGAGGATTTCGCGTAACAGCCGGTGAAAAGTTACGACCGGAACCTTTTAGGCGGTCGTCACAGTTTAACGTCACTTGTCCCGACCTTTAGCGTTTTGATACACGAGCTCGTCTCCCACGGCCGGTGAGCGTTCTTTTACCTTGGTCGGTTATCCGGAGTGAAGATAGACGGAATTGGGTATACTTAATAGGAGAACGCAAGACAATTATTAACACTTTATTTACCGTCAGCCTATTTATAGACTTTTTAATCCCAGTATTTAGCTTTTCGAATTTATTTACTGTGTTGATGGTTGTCTATGAACAATGTTCAGTTTTTGGAAACAGACTTGGCTTTTAATGTACCTAATAATAGATAGATATAGTTTTTATTCCAGCTTTTAAGCCACGAATTGGACTTGAATTACAATCCACTAAACCATATACACCCTCACTCATATCACCATACTCAATATCTTACATACTAAACTTAAAATTAATAACCCTTAATTTACATACAACGAATCCTTAAATTACCCTTAACATTAACTTTGTGTACCTAGTAATAGTATGAAGGAATTATTGTCAGCCTAAATTGGCATATGCTACTGTAGAACATTTTTTTTTTAATTAAAGACTGTTTCTAAATAGCCCGGTAGATAAAGTGTTAACAATATTTGTTCAAACAAAGATCGAGAATATGATTTTGCTGTCACATTACTATGTTACGTAAGCATTCTTTCTTAACACTTTCTTAACACAAACTGAAGGAGTGGTTGGGATCCTATAGTATCTACAAAAGCCCAAAGTGTGGCCTTGACACAATATACATCACTGCTTTAAAAAATGAGCAAGCCATTCGAAACCTAACGGAGCAGCCTCTCAACGGGTGCCTTTTGAAGTGATCAAGTATACTTTGAATTTATGAAGCGACTCCAAAGATGGCAAGAAAATTGGCGTATGCCAAAAAGAAGAGGTCACTAGTGCCGCCTACTGTGAACGAGAGAAGCTGGCGAGGACTGGTTCTCAGCTCTTATGAAAAGCCAAGTCAGATTTTCCTCGCGTACACCGGAGCCGCCAAGTTTGGCGAGGACGATTGCTTTCGACAGACGCACTGTGGGCGTGCTCTTCGATAAACTTGAACAAGTACCGAAGAGGCTTTCGTTCGAATCGGATGCGCGATCTAGACGAAACTGGAGTGGCCACACAGTTACTCTGAAAAAATTCTTGGTCAGAAGGGGCGCAAAACAGGTGGAACGAGTCACGTCTTGGGAGCGTAGGGAGCTTGTCACGCAGATGGGAATAATCTGCGCCAATGGCAATGCACTTTTACTAGTGTGAGTTCTCCCTTGGATGCACATCGGTGAAAACTACGTGATGTCTGGCGTTCTGGTCGGTGAACATGGCCGGGTGCGCTAAACGAGCTGGGTAACGTCGGAAGACTCCTCGAGGATTATAATTCTTGATGGACATTTGGATTTTATTCCTGGTGGAATTGTTTCAACAACGATAATACTGACTAACACTGTTGAAGTAAAAATGGAGCTCTAAAAGTATCTATTCTTGATGAATTGCCGAACGAAATTTACTTTGAGTTTTATTTTCAAGGGTGCGAAGTCATATACAGCGGATGTAGAATGTATTCGTACACCGATCAATTTACAAAAAACCTGTTGTGTGAAATTGTCAGAGGTGGGTAATATTTGTAGAGAAAATATTTTAAATACTATTTTAAATAATAGATTCTTCAGAATTCAAATAAAATAGTATTTCAAATGGGATATAAAATTTCAGCAAATAAAATATTTTATTGTGATAATCTAACACGTACAATAAAATATGTTTAATTTTAATAACATAAAGCATAAAATAGAATACTTTCCACGGTTCTTAACTTGAACATAAACTGTGTTGTTTTCATACAAGTATATTTAATAAACCCACAGATTCAGATACGTATTGCTTAACTCGACATTGATAAATTTGTGAATACATAAGTCTTCAAGAAATAGTTCCTTTTGCGAAGGATAAAATAAAATTCATCATGGAATAGTCCCAAGGGAATTTCTAAGCTAAAGTCCACCCTCGGCCGGAAACGGGGTCAGTACATGATTGTTACCGACGATCCTGAGAAGATGGATTTGCAGAATGAAAAAGGTAGCCTCATTCCCAACAGGAAGGTTCTTATGCTATGTTTCAACGAAGATGACAATGGCGACTTGTGCGAGGGCTCAGGGGAGTCCCCTTTGTATTCTTCAGTTTTCCAAAGAGTCTGCTGACGAAGGTGGTGAACCTTTGCACCTTGTAAACTATGAAGACTGTGTAAGGAGTCCTAACTGTGTAGTGTAGAAGTGTTATCAAAATTCTGAGCGTTAAGTTATGAATATTTCTACCGCTCGCGGCGCAAGTGCGCACAGACTACGATGTATATATGCATATGTGTATGTATAATCATATATATGTATATGTATGTATGTATATAAGTTCATATATATATGATTATAAAGCTCGGGATTTTGATAACAGTTTTCTAGTAACATTCTTAGGGAGTTGGATCTCCTTATACAGTCTTCATGTTGTAAACTTTGTAACTTAATAAACTTTTGTATTTTATTATTTTTCATCTGTTGCAGCATACATGTGTCGTATAAGTAAATTTTATACTAACTGAATTATTCTCATCCCTTGATATACGTAGTAATTTCGTTCTGAGAAATTTCCGGTGATTTTCATTAATAATTCCAAAATTAAGCACCATCCGACATTTTTACAAAGGAAATTGTGGTTCAGACTCGTCTCAACTACCCCCCATTTCCGGTTCTTACACTAATTCTGGGATACCCTGTGTAATGTCTCTGGTAACCAATGGCAATAGTGACGACGCAGAGTGCGGACAAATAGCAAAATTGTGGACAAAAATAAAAATTTTATTAGTAATATAAATATATTGATATTTATTCACAAAAAAAAATTAAAATTATCCATAAACACTAATAAAATCACAACAAAATCAACAAATTTAACAAAAAATTAACAAACCCCGATTTTGATGAAACTTTGTATACTTGTTTATGAGACCTCCTTATGAATTACACCATCCTCAGTACGTACGACTTTTGCGTTTTGAGGTAGAAATTAACCCTTTTGTCCGAGCTGCCCTTTTACTTTCGCTCGGAAACGATTAGAGATTTCAAAAAATGTTCAAGCAAACATTACACTGTTTTTAGAGGCCTATAAACCAATACCAACAAATGTAAAAAAAAAAACAATTTTTTTAAAAATACCCCTACTCGAAATTTTTGGAAATTTTGATTTATTTCTGTATCAGTAAAAGCGTTTTTCTTATTCTGAATCTAACGGTATGTATGAGTTTATTATCATACAGGAAAATGATATAATATTGTAAAATTGTCGCTTTAGTAGTCCATATTTCGAATTCTTTAGTATTTTTTTCACATAAATAATAGAAGTTACACCCATATGTTATTTAACACAATATGCTTCATTTTGGCTGAGAATGTGCAAAATAATTTTTATAGAAATCCATAAATCAATTAAATCAGATTTTTTAAATTCAAATTGTGACCCTACACCAACAGTACGGTCCTTTCTTAAACATTATATAAAACCGAACGTTGCAAGCATTTGCAAAAAAACTTATACGTTTCTTAAAATATAACAAATAATGTTTCCGAATATGTTGAGAACACAGGATATTTTTTGCCATTTTGTCTGTATGTTTGTTTAAAGATAAAGACTGTATTATGGATACAAATGATTGATACATGATTATTTATAACAATTTCCACGCTGACACACATTTTCTATGATAGAAATCTGCCTCACATTGTGATATATACTAATATTGAATTTTATCCACTTATTCCGCACTGTGCGACGGTTAACGGCAGCACTATCAACTTGAAATATCAAAGTAAATGCCTTGCAAGTTACCTGCAGAAAAAAAATTGACCCATAGAATATTAAGAATTTAATGACTACCCTGATGCATGCACCTCGTGAAATAGCAGCAAATGCAATACTACCATTGCAACCATCAACCTAAAATGATTACAAGATAGTCCTATGTCCCAGTTGCATGCCCCACCCTCTCTATACAACAGGTGAACTACCTTTCTATCAAAGCTACTCTCCACACGTTATACCGATACGTTTGTTTCTCGTATTCTGTCAAAATGAAGACTAGCATTCCATTGTCGAGTTTCAATCCTCGCATTTTTGAATCGTCTTCGAAAAGGAGGAGGTTACTCAATTCGAGATGTATTAGGTTGTCCCAAAAGTTTCTTCCGTTTTATTAATAAGTAATACATACACAATATTTTATATCTAATGTTACATTATTGAATTGTGTACGATTCATTTTGCTGTAACAACATCAAGATCTAAAAAATTAGATTGTCTATTTATATGTAGAGACGCGGTAGCGTCTCGGCGCCAAGTACATGAAAAATTATCCGTCACCGCGTATATATACCTGGCGTTGGAGCTACCACGTATCTTTTACAGAAGAGATGCTCCATTCCAACCTAACCTGAAACTTTCTTTCATGAATATCTCAACACTCCTGCAATATTTTCTAAATTTAAAAACATTTTTCTAATGTGAATTACATATAAGCTTTCGAAAAAAAACCAAAATCAATAAAATCGATCCACGTACAACTGAGATATCGTAATATCATGTCATGAATCTGTCAGAAACAGTATTTTTCGTATGATTTTCCCCTTTTTTCGTCAACCCTTAGCCAATAGGAGCTAAGCAAAAGCCGAGTGTCGTTCGTCGACTCTCAGAATTATTCGGTTCGGCATGGCTCGTCGCGCATCGAGCGTCGAGAGTCGAAATAGATGTCATCATTCATAACCTGCCAAGTGTCAAAAGTTTTTACACTATTACATTATTAATTATATTTATATCAACAAAATGTTTTCAATTTAGACTTCTTATGTAGAGTTTACAGAAATATCAATTTTATTTTTATAAATTTAAAATAGATTCTATATAATAAATGATTTGTAAAAAGAAGTGTGATCCGATAAAAAACTTCAAAAAAGTAAAAAAATTACGCCAAGTACATGAAAAAGTGGAGGACTCAAGGAGTTATCATTGAAAAATAGAAGATCCCCATAAAAAGCTACAAGAAAATAAAAAAAGATGTGAAATCGAAATGAGCTGCCAGATGATTTGCCTATATTTCCGCGGCCTGGAAGTCAAATGCTTGGCGTGGCCAGGCAAGGCATTCTTAGATCATCAATACCCATACTTTCTCTCTCACAGACTTTCAGATAATTTGTCAATTTAAAACTCTGACAATATTATGAGTACACTTTCATTATTTTGCGTTTTAAAATAATTCTTATTCATCGACACCTTGGTCTTGCCTGGCCACGCCAAGCATTTGCCTTCCAGGCTGCAGAAATCTAGGCAAATCATCTGGTAGCTTATTTCGATTTCACATATTTTTCTATTTCCTTGTAGCTTTTTATGGGGATCTTCTATTTTTCAATGATAACTCCTTGAGTCCTCCACTTTTTCATGTACTTGGCGTAACTTTTTTACTTTTTTGAAGTTCTTTATCGAATAAACACTACCGCATAAAATAATTGAGTGCAAATTACGAAATAAACTTTTGGGACAACCTAATACAATATTTCTTTTTTCTCGAAATGTGATTCATTACCATTGTCACCACGCTTTAGGAACGATGGAACGTATTGTATTTAAATATATGTGTAATTCAGAAGAAGACGGTTTTCTGAAGTAGTCACATTCGCACGTTTAAGTGTCACCAGCAATAAATTGCATTGGTTAGGTTCAACGAACTTCTGCGACACCCGTCGGTAAGCAGTTCGTGACGTGAATATTTTTCGTGTAGGTACGACGAAACATTTCGTGGTTTTATTTTGTGGCTTTCTAAGAATCTTTTTTAAATTATGCAGTGTCTTTCGTCGCAGAATTTCCCTAAATTTCACTATAGAGCATTCACTATAGAGAACTATCCCTTCTGTTTTCAATTAATTGTTTACAGTCGCATTAACGGTTCCAATGTACGCTTATATTATTTGTATTATTTTAATATTAACAAAAAGAATTCAAAATGTTCATTGTGAGATGAATTTGTTTTAAACATTTTAGAATTCTTTTCTTTTAATTCTTGTATTCATGTAATGATTATAAGAATATTTATTTTAACAGTTATCGAAGAGTATCGAAGACATTACAATCCGAAATATAACATTTAAAGCCTCTTACAACAATCTCATTCGATAAAAATCCAAGAAATTTTTCCAAACAAGATGTACAATGAAGTTTGCACCAATATGGATTTCACGTTTAGTATGAGAAGACAGATTTAACCTCCGAGGTTTCCATAGTAAACAGATATCTCCTACCATACAACAGCTACCTTTGTACGCATTCAGTAGCGTCGAAAGAACGGGAATCGCTCTTCAATGAGATAGAAAGCGACAAATTGGGCTTTACTCTTGCTAATTTCTCCTCGTTACTTTCTAATTGGGCTATCTATCAGTCGCGTACAAACTAACTGTACCGCGAATTAAAAATAATCAAATATCGCACATTTTCATTCCACTGCATATTTAAACAATATAAAGTGAAGAAACACAGCAGCATTTTAACGAATGAGTTGTTATAATTATTACCAACAATACTTCCAGTAATTAGTAAGTGTCTTATCGTGACCCTGGATTTATTATTAAATACGATCGTTGAGAAAATCACTTGGAAATTTCTATATCGTACCAGAAATTCTCAAATTGTAAGTCCATAGGAAAAAGGTGTATAATATGTATGAAATAAAAACCATCGTTTTCTACAGTATATTATTTTCATTGAGAATAATAGTTGAAAAGTTTTCTGTTTGTCGTAAAAAATATAAGAAAACAAAGGAAAATAAAAACTAAAAAGCGTCAAGGTTTGAAACAGCTAAAATTTTTTTTAATATTGTTTTGTATTTGTAATTTTTAATATTGTTTTGTATTTATCGCTACTCATTCTGTTTCTGCTAAAAGTGCTAAACGACAGCAAACACTAGTAGATTTTTCATCTGTAAGCAGAATTTTTCCGGAAAGCTTTGTATTAAGAATTGATTCAATACAAAAATATAATTTATTATCAAATAATGTCAAATACCAAGAAGAGATAAAATTTAAAAAATACGAAACAGTTTAAATCAATTTTTTTTAACTATATTATGTTCAAATTAAAAATATATGAAACTATTTGTATGAATTGAAAATTCTTAAAACATAAATATACTTTTGTAAATGATCAGTATAACATATATTAAAAAAAAAATATAATATTACCAATTTTATTACGTACTTATTATTTTGAATAATTAAATATTTTACTCAAGTAATTTATCACAATGATTACGAAGAAAAGTATGAACACGTCGTCGATGTGGAATGATTTTCTGAATCCAAGTGGAGATATTTGAAAGCACGCATCGAGTTAGAATAAGAAGCTTAAAGAACACGTTTAATATTCTGTGCCAGTACAAGAAGCAGAGATAGGCTCGTGATTTTAGCACGAGGTGCAAATTTATTGTTGCATGGAAACGAGATATGATAAAGCCGAGCACGGCTCTCACTGTTTGCACGTCGACGAGCGCTATGCAAATTGACACTGCCAGATAGGAACTGAACGTATTGGGAGCAGCGTAAGTATACCTTCTTTTCTCGCGATTTTATTTCGTCTTACGTTTTTATAAGTGGTATGTTTAAGGAGGTATCCTGAATTAGAAGGTCTAAAAAAAGCGGTTTTTCGTGAATGTTTTTAGGATGGAAAAAAATAATTAATTCTATCGAACTTTTTATCCTATTTTCATATATATTTGAGTAGTCTGTACAAATTTTTTCAACAAGAAATATTCAAATTGAATCGTGAAATGTGAAATTACTGCAAGTTTGAAAAAAACAACGAGTTCTTTGAAAGAAATCACTTTAACTTGATAAAAAAGTTGTTTAAAATTTTTTTGTATGAATTTTCTTAGTTCACATAGAAGAAAAATGTATGATAATGAAAATTTCTTTTGTTTTTTTTGTGTCAAACCAAAATCACGACCTACATCTTTTTCGCCGATAGGAGGTTTTAATTGTGAGGTGCCCTACAAATGTGCGTCACAGTCGACTCAATTTGAATATTTCTTGTTGATAAAATGTGTACAGACTACTCAAATATGTATGAAAATAGGATAAAAAGTTCGATAGAATTAGTTATTTTTTTCCATCCTAAAAACATTCACGAAAAACCGCTTTTTTTAGACCTTCTAATTCAGGATACCCCCTTTAGCTTACTTGAGAGAAGAATTTAATAAACGCTCATCGAAGTAATTATTAATTGAATAAATGTGGTTCAGATAAATTTATTTCATTTTAAGATGTGAAACTCGTCAGACTGTTCCTGTTTCACTCGATAACTACCACTTTGCGTTTGACAGAAAGTAATGAATAGAGAGAATTTCATTTACTTCATTTTCCTGCACAATTCACAGTGACATTTAGTAAGTTCTTTTCATTTCGTTGATTCCTTTAAGTATATTTATTGTTTAAATCATTCCAATGCAATTTAATAGTATCTGTTTCTACTTTAGTTATGTACATATACGTTTAGGATTCGAAAAATCGAATGGTTGCTAAAGAAGGTCCTCAACGTGAGTCGATGTAAATTGTTAATTTATTATGTTTGTCTAATTTGGTGTCGAAGTCAGTACATTTTCAAAGACAAAATGTTAGTTATAAGTAGACTAAGGATCTTTATGCATTTATAGGAAATTTGAACGTGCAATAAATTACAAAATGCAAACAATATGCAAGAATATAAAAAAGATTGAAAGTAACGTTCATGTTATAATATTTGCAGAATAAAATAAATTTCTATTTAGGTTCAATTTTTCTAGGCACGTTCGCGAAGATTTTATTTTGCATAAAGATCCGCAGTCTAGTTATAAGGCTAAGAAGCTTATGAAGGTTATGAATTTCTCAAAATATATACAAGAAAGAATGAAATATCACTACTTGCATTTGCAATATTCACTTGTCATGTTATGGAATTATTTACTATTATCAAAGGTAATTTTTAATTAGTTTTGGA
This sequence comes from Hylaeus anthracinus, assembly GCF_026225885.1. Taxonomy (NCBI): domain Eukaryota; kingdom Metazoa; phylum Arthropoda; class Insecta; order Hymenoptera; family Colletidae; genus Hylaeus; species Hylaeus anthracinus. The sequence goes on along the minus strand of NW_026534348.1, from coordinate 21,316,163 downwards.
TGAAACCGTACTGAAAAGCATACCTACTGATTTTATGATTAAATATCGCGTGTGTTGCATTTTTGGCTCCTGTTTCGCTATTAACAAATTTATTTAGTAATGAACTTTAAAGTTTAACAGGAAACGAAAATATTGGAGGTTAAATTTTGATAATGACAGTAATTTAGTTTCTGTCTTTTTGATCGATTTCTCGATTCTTCAAAATATGTTCATTTCATTAATAAATTGAATGTATTGACACAGTACGAATTCAAATTCAAATAAATGAGTTCAAATATGCACATTTTCTTGCCTAGCTCCTACCTAAATTATCTTAAATTTCCAATCGCATAAAACGATTAAAAGAGGAATGAAGTAACATTTTTATACAATATTAAAAAAAATTGTTTGCAACATTCCTCAACATCTAAAAGAAGTTCATTAGTAAAAACTAGTATACTAATTAGAAGCTCCTGAAACTTCAAATATTAAAGTAACGTTAAAATTAGATACCGTTTCACTTAAGATTTATTTAATGCGAAACGTTATAAATCAAACAAACTTTATACATTAATTACCCAGACTTAATGGTTTAACGTATTAGGTTGTCCCAAAAGTTTCTTTCGTTTTATTAATAATTAATATATACACAATATTGTATGTTTTATGTTGCGTTACTGAATTGTGTACGATTCATTTCGTTTCATTACTGTTACAGCATCAATGTCTAAGAAATTAGATTGTCTATTTATATAAACACTGCCACAGAAAATAATTGAATGCAACTCACGAAAGAAACTTTTAGGACAACCTAATAATATATGTATGTCTAAATTATTATATTTTATTGTATTTTCTAGACGAAATTATGAAGCAACAAAATGAAAATTGTGAAGTGTCCGAATATTAAAGTTACACACCGTATATCAACGTAAGAGATATGTTAAATATTCGAAAATTCGTTTGGAGTTGTCAGTTCGCCTCAACGAAAATGTGGTCGAGCGCGAAGGGTTAAAACGCTCGCGCTACAGAAATAACTCGTCCGAAGAAAAATTGGAAGTCATCGTGCAAGGGATTCGAATGCGCGCATATTGCATTCCGTAAATGGCGTCCCGATACTTTTCAAAGACGAGAACCGAGCATTGAAACTGGATCTCGCATTGAGACGGCGAGAGTGATGTGTCGTCGTCGTCGTCGTCGTTGCGGTATTGCAACGGAAAAAAAAAAGGAAAAGGGAGAAAAAAAACGAGAGGGAAAGAGATCCGGCATTGCGAGTTTTGCGAGAAAAAGGAAAAGAAGAATAAGAGGAACAAAGTTCCCGGGGAATCTTACTCACGAGAAGATTCATCGTGAATCCTGGCCTACCTCAACTTATCGGAATTCGAACGGTATTCCGGAACAGAGTAATGAATGGAATCCTATACCTTCATCGCAGCATACAAATTTGAAATATCTGACATATTGTGAGACTTCCAAGAAGGCTAGGTAGCGAAGAGAGGAAGTTCAATTGTACTTTATATTTCCGTCGATCTGTCGACCTTTCTTTCGAAAGTTTTAACCAGGTGTCTTGACTGTTGTAAACAAAATAAATAAAAAGGCGTAGATAAGGCGTAGATAGATTGCTTTTTCGATTAAAATGTTTTTAGTAACAAATAACTAGGCTACGGATCTTTATGCAAAATAAAATCTTCGCGAACGTGCCTACAAAAATTGAACCTAAATAGGAATTTATTTTATTCTGTAAATATTATATTATATGTAAATATTATATGTAATAATACATAATACATAATACATATTTAGATATGACAGTGCAAATATCAGCAAGCACTACTCCTTCATCATTAATTATTCTTGCGACCGACCCAAGAATAAATATAGTATTTATTTGATTCCCGAATATAGCCGCATTCTCACAATAAACTAATACCGCGGAGGTTCTTAATTCAAAATTGATATATGTGGAGAAAATTTTTGAACCAACTTGACTAATAACGTATGTATATTTATACCTGTGCAAATTGTGATATTGAATTTGCCAGATACTATATGCAGTGAGTGTAGAAAGTATTCGTACACCGATCGATTTCCAAAAAAACTGTAAAATTGTAATTTTTTAACTTATTTTTGATAAACATTGACATTCTATATATTCTCGAAAATCTCTAGAATAGATAGAGTACAAAAAAAATAGCTATTTATGTAAGTTACGAAACTAAGAAAAAAAAAAAAACAATTAATCGATAGAAATGTTGAAGCAATAAGTATTCGCACAACTATTTCGTGTTTAAAACTTCATTAAAAAAAAAGGGATTTACATTAATTTACAAGTATATAATACTTCCTTCGATTTCCTTTTGATTTTATAATTATTGCAACTCTTCTAAGCATTAAATTAACAAAATTATTAGTTTTTAGAAATGGGATCTTCTTCAATTCCTCTATTAAAGTCTTTTTTAAAAGTACTTTCCTGGACATTTGATGTTTTCTAATTCGCACGGAGCAATAAACTAATGTGTTTACGTTACAAACTCTGCTGTAAATGGTTCGTCATAAGAATCGTTCAAATACTTATTGCTTTTATACTTTTACCCGCTTTTCGCACATTTTTTGTTAATTTTACAAATTATATTAATTAGTAAATGTTGTTTTGAGTATATCTATCTTAGAGATTTTCGAGAATATGTAAAATATCATTGATTGTAAAAAAAAAAGAAGTTAATAAACTACAATTTCACACAAAAGTTTTTTGGGAAATTCATCAGTGTACGAATACATTCTACACCCACTGTAGGTCGATGGAACGAAACATATTCTTTGATAGTAAATATGTAAGAAATGGTATAAGAATGAAACAAAACAAATTTGTATGCAATAGTACAATTATGAAAAATAGTAAATGAATGTAATTAATAAACTATAGTTTACGTGTGCGTAATTAGACGAAATGAATAGAATACTGGGTAGGTAAGAAAAGTATGTTACTCGGTAAGATTCATCGTCCTTGAGATAAGTAAGAATTTCGATAATTACTCATAGAGCAGGAAGCGGGATCGGAAAATAAGAATAATACGAGGAACTAGAATATCGTTCCTTGAATCACGTATACTTTCTAATTTTCTCAAGCGGTTAAGAATTTTTGATTAATCTATAAAAAACTATAAAAATCATAACTATACAATTTTCTCAAATTCAAAGTGGCACGAAATTTTAATTAATTTTTAAATAAAATTGAAATACATTACGACTGCAATTATCTCCAACTCTAAGCTAATAAATGTAATTTTCATTTGAACAAACAAATGTTGTTTAAATATTAACTATTAAAGACACTTTACTAGAAATACTTCAATAGTTCTATATAATTTGTATGTAATATACATATATCTTTTTCTTTAATGAATACTATTATACACATACATTTATTAATGCGGAATATATTAAAATTATAATTATGTGCTTCTTCCAGCAATTATGTAAATATATATGCAATTAAAATTAGTGTTAAATTCAAATAAATGGATACTAGTTCTGTTGTGTATGCGCTCTAAATGCCAGTTAATTTTACGCATATATTTACACAATAATTATCTAAAGGATCAAACAATTACCTGATTTGATATATATGTAAATAAAATTAGTTCAAAGTTTTGTTTGATTAAATTTATTTTTAATTTCATTTAAAAGCATAATAAATCTGTAAATTAATTACGATTACAATTATGAAACTTGTAAAGAAAAAATCAAAAACTTAATAATTCAGATTGTAATTATTGTTATTAATTAGCCAAAAGCTGGTAATTATTTATTCGTTTTCTGATATTCATTTCTTGATCAGAATTTCGGCATTTCTTTCTTTTTCTCTACTGTGGAGTTAAAAAAACCCTTTAAAAATACTGGTCCACAGGTCGATAACGCTAGATTCTTTCGACGCCTTTCACAATGTATAATGTAAACACGATAAAACCGAGTAAAGAGCTACTTGTACAGTGTAATAGGAATATTATGGCCGATTTATGGTAATCGAACCCCGAACTTATTCTAATACACAGAGGTGACGGGCCGAACAATGAAAGTGTTATCGTTTACTAGGGCCTCCCGAATGAATAATTCAAGGTTGCGTAACATTCTGGAGGTAGGAAGTCGCGTGGCCTTGAGGTGAACGTTCAGGAGAGTCTTCTGGGAATGCAGTCAGGTAGGAAACACCAGGTGTCACAGCACTCGTTCGTGAATTAGTGGCAACGGCCTTCAAACCACAGTCGAGTAACACAAGATTACAGTTTCTCGAAAAGGTGTACGTGACGATGCATAATGTTTAGAAAAGAATAACAACGGAAGGACCTACTACATACAGTGGGTGTAGAAAGTATTCGTACAGCGATCAATTTACTAAAAAACTATGTGAAATTGTAATTTATTAACTTTTTTTTTATAAACAATGATATTCTACATATTCTTGGAAATGTCTAGAATAGATACAGTACGAAAAGATTAGGTATTTTGTATAAGTGAGAAATCAACAAGAAAAAACAATAAATCGATAGAAATACAGAAGCAATAAGTACTCGTACAAGTGTTAAATTTTAAAAATTTTATTGAAAAAAAAAACGAAATTTACATTAATTTATAAATAATTAATAGTTCGTGGAATTTCCTTTTGATTTTATAATTACTGCAACTCTTCTAGGCATTAAATTAACTGTAATAAATGTCGATGTTATTCGGGGTGGGATCTTTCATTCCTTTATTAGAACATTTTTTAAGAATTTTTACTGGAAATTTAATGATTTCCAATTCCCACGAAGCAATAAACTGATGTGTTTATGTCATAAACTCTACTGTAAATGATTCGTCACGAGAATCGTACGAATATTTATTGCTTTTATTTTTCTACCGATTTTTCGTATTTTCTTGTTAATTTCGCAAATTATATAAACTAGTAATTGTTGTTTGAACTATATTCTAGAGATTTCCGAGAATATGTAGAATATGATTGATTATAAAAAAAGGAGTTTATTAACTACAATTTCACGCAAAAGTTTTTTGGGAAATTGATCGATACATGAATACATTCTACACCCACTGTATAACTTTATACGCATGAAAACAGACCTTATAGTCTACTTTATTTAATGACATCAATCACCATAAGAAAATTGGTGTAATAAAGAGTTTTCCATAAGAGGCTTCAGAATATTTTATAAACAATAAAGATGTTTCGATGGAATAACAAATTGTATAATATGTATTTTATGAAGGGTATTCTAAAAAGTGGTTCAGAGTTGTATTTTTTAAATAATATTTCAAGACATCGTTCATGTTTTATTGTAATCATGATAACTTTCACTTAAAATACAAATATTGGACAAATTTTGGTTTATTAGGAACCAAAATCCTGAAGCCTATTCTGGAAAAGTCATCATAAAGTATTTAAAGAAATTGTTTGGTCTTTAGAAGCGATCTATAGTGCCCACAAAAAAAATAGTTTTTATATGAAACTGGACATAGTTTGACAGTTTCATAAATGTTTCCTATATATTCCTATATCCTATATAAAAGCTTGTTTTCTTCGTAAAAGTGCGATCTACATGTAAACAATAAGAAACTAGACATATTTTGACAGTTTCCATTTTTGCATGGCCATGGAAGAAATTTTCATGTTCTATTTTAGCCGAAAAAATCGAGTTTCCCATATATATTGGTCCGTAACACTTAAACTATTGAACCGATTGGAAAATAATGGAATTGTTGGAAATTCGATTACCTTTAAAATGGCATCTTGGGCGACTCAATCGGACGTTTCTGACTCGAGATATGGCCTAAAATGTGAACGTATGTCAGAAGAAAATCGAAACAAAATTTTTAAATTTATATAAAAAAATCCTGTCCATAGAAAAATTTTGTCTTGCGATTTTCGAGTTTAATAGGCCAAAATACATAAGAAAAAGATTGTGGCATTGAATGTACATTTTGGCTGTAAACTAGTGATAATAGATAATACATATAATAAACGCCAGCAAATAGATCTTTCATTACGTCAATTGTTTACGCAAAAAAAAAATTGTTACGTATGGCCATGGTTTTTACACATTCAAGGTAGAGCTTCTTCTCTAAACCAATTCACTGCCAACTATGAGATGTCTCGTAATTCAAATAGTTTGCAATTACTCAAGGGATAAAGGTATAGCCTTTTGATTCACAAATTATTGCAAAAGAAGATCTTAAATTTTATTTTTTAAACAACAAATTTAACCTACATTACACATCTGTATTAAATCTTGGCGGTCAAGGCAAAACGCTTTAAATTTTCCTGGCAGTGAATGTATTAACCTGCCTTTCGTTGAAATCAAAGAATTAAATCCCTACATAAATATTCAGTCGTCAATAAAATAAATGTTAGCTTTCGTCGAACAATTTACAAAGCAATCGATCATGCTCTGTTACGGTTACGATGAATCTAAATGCCCAGAAACTGGCTGAGCTGTTCCAGACAAGGAGTCTCGCTGGCGAACTTCGATTACACGCGGTTGCAAAATAATCGAGACCAGAGCCAGGCCGCAACATTTCAGCCACTTAATTTTCCTTTCAGCGCAAAACAACGACCGTAAGACGGCTGGATCGGCGCATAAAACCGGACGGAACAGAACAAAGCTACAAATCGATGCGTTGCATCGCGAGATGCCGTGGCATTACAGAACCTGTTACACAGCGCTGGCGAGGGGGGCGCTTTTTCTTGTCCTTTCATAGAACGCGAATAATGCCGGTAAGATCGACCTTGAGCATAAAGACCTCCCGAGCGTATCATTTAGTGCATTATGGCCGTTCAGGCATTAAAGGTGCTCGTTACGATTTATATTCCCGCACGGGTTTCACGTGGGGCGAACCTTCTACCCGAGACCTCTGTATCATCTAACGATAACCGAGCCACTCGAGTGCATTAAGGGGTTACACCGAAAATTCATTTCCATAAATCGATAGATTGAACCCGTCGAAATAACGCGTCGATTGCTTCTTTCTAAATAGGCCAATCGGTAGAGAATTAAAACAGCGTTTTTGTGACAAAAATAGTAACAGCAAACCGATTGTGCAGTTACATAAAAGGAGATGCGTAGATTGATAGGTATATATTTTTCACTACCAACTCTGTTCCGTTTTCTTGATATTTACATTTTAATGCTAAAAAATCGTGAGTTTTGTCGTTTTTTGCTTATACATTTTAAACTAATGCAGCAATATCAATGCTCCAATCAGATAAAATGTAGGTGATTAAAATACCTACAGATTGAGACATACAGATTATTTTTAAAACAGATTTGAATAGTTGACGTGGTGTACTACAAAACATATATTCTAGTTTGTCGATAAAATGTGTTGAAGTATGAGAAAAGCCCTTGTAAAGTTGACTAAGCGCGGCCGAACGCTCAATCGGGGTTGAGTGGTGGGAGACACAGCGGCAGCCGAGGAGAAAGGTATATAAGGTAGGTTTACAAGGGCTTTTCTCATACTTGAACACATTTATCGGAAAACTAGAATATACGTTTTGTAGTACACGACGTCAACTATTCAAATCTGTTTTAAAAATAATCTGTATGTCTCAATCTGTAGGTATTTTCATCACCTACATTTTATCTCGTTGAAGCATTGATATTGCTGAATGAGTTTAAAATTTATAAGCAAAAAACGACAAAAATCACGATTTTTTAGCATTAAATTGTAAATAACAAGAAAATGGAACAGAGTTGGAAGTGAAAAACATATACCTATTAATTTACGCATCCCATTTTATGTAACTGCACAATCGGTTTGCTGTTACTATTTTGGTCACACAAAAATGCTCTATTGATTGGTCTAAAAATCGTTTGTTAAGGGGGTGGGATTCCAAAATTAAGTCTATGAATTCCAGTCATTTCGATAGTTTTCAAGAAAAGATTGAATGAATATATATTCATACATGGGAGTACATTTTTAATTACTAAATTCAACTCAATAGAGGACAGAAGTAATTGACACAATGGTGCTTCGAATGAGGTGTTGCTTTAGATAAGGGCGGCATTTTGAATGAAATCGACTCTGAGAAAAAGTAAAGATATTATTGTACTCTATGAACAATTATCATCTATTACGAGTCTAAAATTATTGAACAACGTATTTTTAATTTCTAAACCATACTACTTTACATTTGCAATGTAACGACGTATCTATCTTAACCCATTTAACTCTTTGCACTCGGATGTCTTTTTTGAGAGGTCATCGTAAATCCAGCAAACTTTATTAGTGATTACACAGGGTAAACTTATGGGAGCATAAAATTTGTAAAAGTTTATGGTTCCTTGAAGGTTTTCATTCAAATACTAATAATTAATATATACACAATATTTTATGTTTTATGTTACATTACTAAATTGTGTACGATTCATTTCGCTTCATTTCTGTTACAGCATCAATGTCTAAGAAATTAGATTGTCTATTTATGTAAACACTGCCACAGAAAATAATTGAATGCAACTCACGAAAGAAACTTTTGGGACAACCTAATATAACAGAATACAACACACATCGAAAGAAGAATGGAATAAAATATGGAACAACGACAGAACAAAAACTCACAATATAACGCACAACTTTTACCAAACAGTATCCCAACACTCTATGACCAGGAGAGAAAAAATAATAATGACTAGATTGAGAACTGGACATTCAAAAATCACACATGAATACATATTAAAGAAAACGGACCCTCTCCACTGCGACTCACAACTGACCACCTACTATACGAATGCAGCAAATTCGATCAACAAAGAAGGAAGTATAACCTCAATCCAGAAACAGCTCTAACATCCCAGGAACATATGCAAAATACCATTAACTACCTCAAGAACACCAAACTCTACAGTAGTATATAGCACCACCAGAAACCCAGTCAAATTCGTGGCTAATTACCATACAGTAGATGCGACGTAAAATAAATCCATATATATATATATATATAAAGTATGAGCTTGTGTTACATGGAAAAAAATGTGTGAATAGTCTACACCAGGGGTTCCCAAACTTTTTAGATCCGCGGCTCCCTTATTGTACAGATTATTTTCTCAACATTTTCCCTTTAATACCAATCAATATGACACTAATCTAAAATATGTTAGACAGACTACATTTTCTGGCACAAGCTAATTAAATATAAGTGTTACTATTTTATAAGATTTAATTTTTTTATTATTAAACTTTACCAATATTTATTTTTCTTCCTCTTATATTTTAACATATTACATTTACATTTTACATATTTACAATATATCGCGACTCCTTAGGGAGCCGCGGCTCACAGTTTGGGAATCACTGGTCTGCACCTTAAAAAAGCGACAAAGAGCATTTGTATAAGAAAGTAAGGTGCAGGAATGTATTTTGTATGAAAGAGTGCAATTTGTGAAGATAAACACGGAAGCCTAAAATTGCAACTTAAACAATAGAAACTATCAATGCATATCTATAACTGTTTCACAAATTATCACATATTAGAATAGTATAAAATTCTGAGTGTTGACATAAACATGTTCCTCAATGTCTAATAATTCATAGAAGCTCAAGTATCATTACTGTAAATTACATGCTTTATAAGTTATATTATGTAATATAACATGATTCCTGTTTGCACATTCTTTAACGAAATATCTCCGAGTGCAAAGGGTTAAAGGGATTTTCGCGTTTTGTGCAATGAAAACTGCTACATGTTTTTCCATTTTGTGAACCATAAATTCCAAATTATCTTGAAGAAATGAAGAATCCTCCACACTCAAACTACACAAACATTGAAATCTCCACAGTTTCGGTGAATCGTATCATAAAAACCACATTCTTTTCAAAGGATCTTTCTACCTGCGTGGACGATTAGTTTGTTCAACAGCAGGTAGGGCTTCCAAACGACGGAAAAACATTTGCTTTCCCTATCGGTCGGGACGCGAATGAACCCTCATTAGACGCGTTTCCAAGCGAGGTTCGTAAAATCTCCGAAAATCAGTGCGCGATGACTCACTATGAGTCAGTTAATCCATTTATATCTGCTTTCAGATACACGATACATCCTACACGTTACCGTTTTAAAGTAACGGTTCCTCGGGTGAGATTTTCACCAGGTTATTCACGACACGCGATGCTCACGTTCACGCTCGAGTCGCGATTTTACGTCGATACGAAAATTTATACAGTCTATTGTCTCGACGGGTGTCGAACAATTTCCATGAACGCGTCATCCTTGCTCGCCTACCTTGGTCAGGTAGATGCTACGCGACTCGAATTGAATTGAATTTAACAACGACGATGACTTTGTATTTATTGCTGCGACTGATACAGCATTTTGTAGATGGATCGGTCGAATAGGACACTTTTTGGAGTATTATTTTGAAGTTTTGTGTTGGGTATAGCCGGATAAGGAGGTCAACGTGCCTTTGAGCCAAATTGATCAATGAACATATCACTTAATAGAGTGTTAAAAAGAAATCATTTGTGGCAAGTTTCAACCCCGTACTCTTACTTGAAGGGTAGTTACAGAGCAAAATGCAATTTACAGTTTAAGCTGTATATCTTTTATTGTATTGTATCAAAAATTTTGAAAAAAATTACAGATATTCTACTTTATGGCGTACGTGTTTGTGAATTTTTTCAGAATTGTTCACTGTAAAATGGATTTTTACAAAATTCGAGAAGTTTAAAAATAATTCTTTTTGATAGAAATTATGAAATAACCATGTTTATATTTGTACACTGTTAGTGTTTTTTTATGGTTATTAATCTATAATTTTTTCAGATTTTTGGAAGTGGTGGAACGATGTTGGAAAAATCAAAAACCGGCATTTGTTTACAATGCCAGTACAACAAAATATATACAGCTTAAACTGTAAATTGCATTTTGCCCTGTAACTACCCTTCCAGTAAGAGTACGGGGTTGAAACTTGCCACAAATGGTTTTTTTTAACACTCTATTAAGTGATATGTTCATTAATCAATTTGGCTCAAGGGCACTTTTGTCCCCCTTATCCGACTATAGCCTTTAGAGGTAATTAATTCGGTGATTTATTGTAATTTGTGGGTTTATAGCTGCTTTTGTTTTGTTTCTGTAAATTAGGTGTGGTCAATTAGCAGTCAGGTGAGATTGAAATTTTGGGCAGTTTCACAGAAAACTAAGGATGACAATATTTACATTTTTTGTCATCTATGCTTTTGTCATCTATACTTTTACATACATATACATTTATGCTCTTCTCATCTATGCTTTTGTTATATGTATATGATCCCAAAACTCTGATCCCTTTGCCATCCAGGATCTTGCTATTTAAGTTTTTCTCATGTATGGTGTTAATACCACCTATCGTCTCGTTATCTATCCCTTTGTCATGTATAGTCCTGATATATATAGTCTTGGTACTTATTCTTTGTCATCTATGCCCTTATCATCTTTATTCTTGCCACTTATGACTTTATCACCTATAATCTTGCCACCTATGTTCCAGTCACCAATGTTCTTGCACTCTTCACTCTCAATATCTATGCTTGAACCGTCTGCACTCTAGTTATCTATGCCCTTGCACTAAAATAGGAAAATAATCGCGAAAAGTATTTCCAATGGCGCCAGACACTATATCTAGACATCTACGTCTCAGCGTCCGGCGGGGGAAAATTTATAACGAGACGAGACGAGGTGTCGAACAAGCGTCGTCGTTTTACGACCACGGACAACGCATTCTGTCGTGCTGATTCAGTCGCGGTTCGTTGCACTGTAAGACACTCAACAAATTCGCGAATTAGTGTCAACAATTTAAACGACAGAAAATATAGCTAAAATATATATACTATTCGGCTGTACTATAATCATTTGCAATTCTTTTTAACTTATACAATAGTGAAATTACCAAAATAAATAAAGAAAATCAAACGATTGGTCATGTGCAAACTCTAAATTATTATTTTTATTCTGTACTGGTAATTAGAAGACTTGTAAGTGATCGGAAAATGGCCTAAAACAGTAAGTTATTTGAACATATTTTTTATTTATATTCTGTTGCAATTAATACAATAGAATTTTTAGAATCATGTTGTTATGTTTATCATGTATTTCGAAGTTTACTAACAGTTTTAGCCAAAAGTAAATGAGATTTTATTTGAATAATGCGTGACGAATAAACCTAGCTATAAGGGATTTATTTTCTATGTTCATTCGATTGAATAGTTGAATTTTTAGTTGTTCATTATGGCAATTTTTTATTCTGCTATTCAGACTCCAATTATTATTGTACAAGTAACGAACGAAAAGTTGTCCATCTTCTATTCGTTACTCGAAACATTTATCCAAATAAGAATTTTGATTATCCTTAATCTAGAGACGCGGTAGCGTCTCGACGCCAAGTACATGCAAAATTATACGCCACCGTGTATACTGGCGCTGGCGCTACCACGTATCTTTTGCTCATAGAACTGCGATTCCAACCTAACCCGAAACTGCTGTCATTAATATCTCGTCACGCCTGCTGTATTTTCTAAATCCAAAGGCATTTTTCTAATGTAAATCGCATATAAGCTTTCTAATAAAACCAAAATCAATAAAATCGGTCTATGTACAACTGAGATATCAAAATATCATGTCATGAATCTGTCAGAAATTGTATCTTTTTCTTCTGATTCTGATTCTTATTCTTTTCGTCAACACTTAGCCAATAGGAGCTAAGACCATTCGTCGATTCGTCGACTCTCGGAATCAGTCGGCAAGGCTCGTCGGTCGGAATTGTAATATGGCTGCCACTCATGCCGCTCGTTCATTTCTAACCTGTAACTGTCAGTTTGGATTTGTGACATTTGGTTTCTTGCAACAAGACTTTCTGACATGCATTGTGCGTACTTTTGAAAACTCAAAGGGCTGAAACTGGAATTATAATACAATAAATTGTGCGTTACCAATAGTGGATCTCTTTGTACATTTTCCCACTTTATTTATTAACATTTAAGTTTGTACCAACAAGACTTTGTGCCATGCGTTCTGTGTGCTTCTGAAAACTTAAGGGACTGAAGTCTGCTATTGTAATATAATAAATTGTGCGTTATTCATATGACATTAATTTTATTTGTAAATAACACATACAAACCTTATTTTACTTGCAAACTAATGTAGAGCTTAAAATAAAAATACATTTGTCTTTTATTATAGTAACCGTAGAGTCTACAATATAGATAATGTGTCTGAAGCCAGATATAGGAAAGAGACCAGCTTCAGTCCCTTAAGTTTCCAAAAGTATACAGAACGCATGGCAGGATGTCTCACTGCAAGAAATTTAAATGTTAAAGATGAAGCGAGAAATGAAAAAAAGAAATCAACTATTTGTAACGCATAATTTATTGTATTAGAATAAAGTTCAGAAGTACGCAGAATGCGTGGCAGAAAGTCTTGTTGCAAGAAATTCGAATGTTAAAGATAAAGCGAGAAATGAAAAAAGAAATCCACTATTTGTAATGCACAACTAATCGTATTGCAATATCAGTTTCAGTCCTTAAAATTCTCAAAAGTACACACAATGCATGGCAGAAAGTTTTGTTGCAAGAAATTTAAATAATGAGAAAATGAACAGAGATCCACTATTTTTAACACATAATTTATTATATTACAATAATATAGAAAAAGAGAGGTCAGACTTAATCCTTTAATTTCTCAAAAGTACCCATTACACATGACAGAAAGTCTTGTTGCATTTAACGGTTACTGATAAAGTGATTACATTTTTTCCTTCATAAATTTCTTGCAATGAGACTTCCTGCAATACGTTCCGCGTACTTTTGAAACCTTAAAGGATTCCAACTGATCCCCCATTTTCTATTATTTGAAGTCATTCACTATAGAAATTAGCTTTGTAAAAAGAAGTGAGATATCCATAAAAAACTTCAAAAAAGTAAAAAAATTACGCCACGTACATGACAAAGTGGAGGACTCATGGAGTTATCATAGAAAAATAAAAGATCCCCATAAAAAAGTACAAGAAAGTAGAAAAAGATGTGAAATCAAAATGAGCTGCCAGTACATGAAAGTCCTTTCCAATAAAGTGCAAAGGCGACACTGTGTAACACAATGTAAAATTCGGTGGTTTCCAACTATGCGCAGCTAAAATGCTGTGTTCAACAGTGCGGACGTTCAGATCCTAATGACAATTCATGTAAAGTGATTGCTCCACACTTTAGCGGTGACATGAAGAAGCTAAATAGCGTATCATCCACAAACTGAGACTGTTTAAAAATTTGCCTTGATGTCCATGGCCTGGAAGTCAAATGCTTGGCGTGGTCAGGCAAAGCATTCTCAGATCATCAATACCCATAATTTCTCTCTCGCAGACTTTCACATAATTTGTCAATTTAAGACTTTGACGATATGAGTACATTTTCATTTTATTGTGTTTTAAAATATTTCTAAGGATACTCATTGACGCAGATACCTCTCCTCTCACAAGTTTTCAGATAATTTGTCGGTTTAAAACTCAGACAATATAAGTACACTTTCATTATTTTGCGTATTAAAATAATTCTTATTCATCGACACGACCTTGCCTGGCCACGCCAAGCATTTGACATCCAGGCCGCGGACATCAAGGCAAATTTTTAAACAGTCTCAGTTTGTGGAAGATACGCTATTTAGCGTCTTCATGTCACCGCTAAAGTGTGGAGCAGTCACTTTACATGAATTGTCGTTAGGATCTGAACGTCCGCACTGTTGAACACAGCATTTTAGCTGCGCATAGTTGGAAACTACCGAATTTTACATTGTGTTACACAGTGTCGCCTTTGCACTTTATTGGAAAGGATTTTCATGTACTGGCAGCTTATTTTGATTTCACATCTTTTTCTATTTTTTTGTACTTTTTTATGGGGATCTTTGATTTTTCTATGTTTCATTTACTCATACGCCATTGACACATGTTTACACCATTTCTCCAATATGACAAATAATATTAACATAGATATATCAAAAAAAGAAAGATTGATAGAAACGAATACCCAGATAGCACAGGGACGTCTTATGACGTCATAAGACGTCCCAGTTACATCGTAGGACGTCCCTGGGACGTCCGGCGTGGAGCTTCGTGAAGTTGGTACCCCCAAATGCAAATATTGATAAGAATGAAATTGCATTTGTTTGCCCACGATTTGTCCATGTTTGTCCAACAAAAATTTTCATTTGTCTATCCCCCCCCCCCCAAAAAAAGTTATTAAAAAAAAAATTTTTTATTCAGCACCCCCATGAAAATTTTTTTTAGGCTTCGTAATGAAGTTTGGTTGTAAGCGATTTGTCCACGTTTGTCCACCAAAATTTTCATTTGTCCACCCTTCAGAAAAAGGATTCACTTCAATTAAGGAGGAGATGCAGCGATTCGCTCGGTTGCGGATCATTTGTCCTCATTTTGTCAATTTTGTTGCTAATTATTTATGTCTCCGTAGAACGGAGGAAAAGGTTATGCATAGATTAGGAAACGTTAGGAAAAGGTTATGCATAGATTAGGAGAATGTATTATCGCTATTTACACTTACGTATCATGTTTATCATTTTAATCATTATTAAGGTGAATATGTAAGTGGTAGATACCGCACGTAGCCATAAACACAGAAATATACTCCCAGCAAAACAAAATTCAATATCCGAATGGAATTTGTTTAAACGAAATCCCAGATAATTATCAAATAGACGAAACAAAATACATATTAGAAGGATTGATTAATTATACGCCCGGATATTTCACCGCATATTGTCGTAATACGACAGGGGCATGGACCTTACATGATGACCTTAGTAGAAATTTGCGACCAATACATAATCCTAACGGAACAAAAATATATCCAACAACAATGTTACTAATAAGTTGTAGAACTATATTGTTGAATAGTTGATAGTTGAATAGTTCTTTTCAAACTGAAACAAGAAACATACATGGTAATAATAATTCTTGTACATTAATTGTTATCATCAACATATCAGTATTTCACTAGCAAATCTAATAAATTCCTTATATCTTTTTCTAGGAGCTTGGGCATATATGTCATCGTCATTTTCCTTCCAATACTAAAGCAATTACCTTTAGACTCGAAGGTCTAATGCCATATTGTTATTTTTTACTTTTTTGTAAAAACAAGAAAAAAAATATTGTTATTATTAAAATTTACTTTTACGCCAAAGAAATTAGATATATAATAAGTCTATTTATGTTATTTATATGTACAATTTATATGTATGTAAATGTATAATATGCATAAAGCATATGTACAATTACTTGTAGTGTTATGTGTATATATATAAAACATAATTTACTTTTTAAACTAATATTATTAACATGTTACATAAAAACGAGGAAACATGAATAATTAAAATATAAATAAAATGTTGCAATGACCATTGCACAAACAATTTCTGCATTTCAATTGTTACTTTACATCCAACGGTATCTACCACTTACATATTCACCTTAATAATTATTAAAATGATAAACATGATACGTAAGTGTAAATAGCGATAATACATTTTCCTAATCTATGCATAACCTTTTCCTAAGGGTTACACAAACGAAAGCTTTCATTGAAAAACCGAATAACGTTAGTGGTTCTGCGGAGACATAAATAATTAGCAACAAAATTGACAAAATGAGGACAAATGATCCGCAACCGAGCGAATCGCTGCATCTCCTCCTTAATTGAAGTGAATCCTTTTTCTGAAGGGTGGACAAATGAAAATTTTGGTGGACAAACGTGGACAAATCGCTTACAACCAAACTTCATTACGAAGCCTAAAAAAAATTTTCATGGGGGTGCTGAATAAAAAATTTTTTTTTTAATAACTTTTTTTGGGGGGGGGGATAGACAAATGAAAATTTTTGTTGGACAAACATGGACAAATCGTGGGCAAACAAATGCAATTTCATTCTTATCAATATTTGCATTTGGGGGTACCAACTTCACGAAGCTCCGATGTGGGCATTCTCAGAAGGTTCTCTGTACGTTCCTGGGACGTTCGGTGTGGACATTCCCAAAACATTTTCCGAACGATCGAAATGAACGTTAAAATGAAATTTATGTTTAGAAGATGTGTGTATTGAATATTTGGACAATGTTGAATAAATTTTGCAAATTGAGATTTAAAAAAAAATTAAATTTTAATTTTATATATTTTCTTTTATTTGTTGGTAGACTTTAGTTAACTGTATTTATTTCTTGTAACTGGATTCCATGAAAACGACGAACAAATCTTTCAATTTTTATTTACCTCCGGGGGGATTCGAGCTCATGATTTTCGAACTACAACGCAACCTGCTCCCCCTTTTTTTGTAACATACGTTTATTAAAGCCTCTTAATTATATACAAACATTTATAATTATGGTTAACAGGTGTCCTTAAAACGTATTATAAAAAATAGGAACAATGTGTCTTATGAGTTATAATACAGACTAAAGACCCTATTCGGGTACGCGTAGACTACTCTTTGGGTTTCGCGATTGTTGCACTTAATGGAAAGGGTGTTTAATTCATATAAAGCAACAATATAACTTATACTATTAATTCTAAATAATACAAAAAAAGGCTAACAAAAAACTATATTAGTGTGGAAAAGAGATAGAAAAAGACATAACGAGAAAATATAGGGTGAGTGAGGGAAAGGAAGAAGATGGGTTTAGCCGAGCACTTATGCTATGTTTTTTTTCCTTCTTTTGTTTGTAATTTATTTTTAGACTTAAGTAGGAAGACTTATATATAGCTTATATATAATGCGTTAGGTGTAAGCCACCAGAATTTTTTTGTGTTTTTTCTGTGATCATATTTTTTATCTATAAGGGAGAGAGTTATGGAGAATCTTAGGTTGGCATCGTTGCTGTTAATGTCATTATCGTATAATATTCTTTTATTAGATGGCTTTCTGTTGTAGTGGTATATGATGGGGAGGTTGTTCGTGTTTTGTATGAGGCCCTGTTCATCTAAGTAAACAAAGGCTTCAGGTGGGGTGTATCCTGTTTGTTTGGTTTTTTCGAAGTATTGCGGGTTTGAAAAAAGTGAGTGGGCTATGAGAGTATTTGATGTAATGGTATGGATTTTTGACCAGTGGTTTCTGATGATTTTCAGTATGAATATGTCTATCCGGATTGTATTTGCTTCTTCATAGAGTTGATGATTGTTGATATATTTGGTGTAGTTGAATTCAGGAGTTCTATATTTATCCAGACAGGCTCTCAGGCATTTTCTTTCAAAGTTTCTTAACATTTCCATGTTGCTGGCACTTACATTAAACCATATTTGGCAACCGTAAGTAAGAATTGGTCTGATTAATGTTTTGTAGCACAAGATTTTTACTGTTTTGTGTAGATCTTTTGAGTAAAAGAGTTTTCTGTGAATTGTGAAGGCTTTTTGAGCTGTTTGTATTTGGGTTTTGATGTAGTTTGTGTAATTGAGATTTTGTATTTGGATTTTGATGTAGTTTGTGTAATTGAGATTTTGTATTTGGGTTTTGATGTAGTTTGTGTAATTGAGATTTAAGTCTATGAAGATTCCAAGGTATCTTACTGTGTGTTTATGTGGAATTTTTATGTTTATGCTGTTGGTTGCGTGAAGGAAGAATTTTTTTGAGTTGGCTCGGACGTCTGAGTTTGCTTCTGAGTGTCTTGATATGTATTGTCTGAATAGAATGGATTCACACTTGTGTGTATTAATTTTGAGTTTCCAGGTTTGAAAATAATCTTGTATTTCGTCGAAGAGATTTTGAAGATCGATTTTAATTTGTGAAGGTTTATTGTCTCTTACGTAGATGAGGAGATCGTCTGCGAAGGCTATTGCTGATTTGTTGATGGATGTGTGGCTGTTGTTTAATTCAAACATGTGAAGGAGATCACTGGTGTAGATATTGAATAGGATAGGTGAGATTACAGATTCTTCTTAGAGGCCGCTGACTATGAAGAAGGATTTAGAGGATGTATTGTCTGCTTCTGCAACTATGAACTTTTTGTTGTGGAGGGTGTTTCACAAGATTTTGATGAGGTGTCTTAGGAATTGTTTTTTTATTAGTTTGTAGAATAGGCCGTCGAGCCAAACAGTGTCAAAAGCCTTTTCTAGGTCGATGAAGCACGCTCCGATGCAGTCACCTGCGTTTCTGGCCCAGCAAATGTCTGATGTGAATTTTGTTATGGCATGGATTGTGGAGTGTTTGAAGCGGAATCCGAATTGAATTTCTGGAATTATTTTTTGGGTTACGCAGTGAGTGTTTATCGCGTTATATAGAAGAGTTTCAAATATTTTGCTAATGTTCGGGAGTAATCTTATTGGCCTGTAGCTTGCTGGGTCGTTACCATTTTTTCCTTTTTTTTTTAGTGTTATTAGTTTCGGTGTTTTCCATTGAGATGGAAAGTGGGCTGAATTGAGACAGTTGTTAAACAGTATTGTGTAGAGTTGGATGTACATTGGTGATAGGTTTTTTAAGGCAATATTTGGTATTTGGTCAAAGCTGGATGATTTTTTACTGTTGAGTTTTTTAATTGTTGAGACTAATTTAGTGTGGGAGGTAAAGTAGTTTGGAGGGATAAGTAGTTCGTTGGAATCGTCTGCAGGGTTGTTTGTTGAAAAATTGCATATAGTTGCGTTGGTGATGATGTCTGTGTATTTCGTTTTTGAGGATGCTTATTTTATGGTTTATGATGTTTGTGAGACTGACTTTACCCATGGAGTTGTTTTGAGAGTATTTGAAAGTGAGCACCTATTATGTTTATTTTATCTATTGGGTCGGAGATGATGAAGTTGTCATTGTCGTCTTTTTTGAGCGGTAGGGTGTTAATGTTTGATATTTGGATGATTTCGTTTGCGGTAGAGTGAATTTTTAGGTTGTCTATGGTACTGTACTCTTTTTGTCTGAATGCGCTATTGATTTGTGGAAAGAGGTCTTTGGATTTTTGAGTTGAGATATTGACTATTTTGTTTTTCCAGTGATCGCTGACTGAGCAACCTGCTTCCTCACTTACCCATAAACACCTTTGCTAATCCGACTCATATTTTAGGCTTATATAGTAACTCGCATTAATATTTGGACACTTTTTAAAACACAATTCCTTCTTTTGAAATTGGTCTAAATGACTCGAACTTTTTTTTGAAAAGTTAGAAGAATTAATTTACTAGGTAATTCTGAATAGTTCCAAATATTACATACATATTACATCTCATATGTACAAAAAATATTGTATTCCTAATATTGAATAAACATTTTGTTTTACATGTTTAAACATATATTCTATTGCGAATATTAGACAAATATGTGTTTTATCTACGGAAAAAAATATTCTGTTGCGAATATTAAATAATGACTGTATACCCAGATAGCACAGGAACAGGAACGTCTTATGTACGTCCATGGAATGTCCGGTGCTGGACATTCCCAGAACGTTTTCTGTACGTTGTCTGTACGTTCATAGGACATCCGGTGCTATCTGGGTAGTGATTATTTAACTTCCAAGTTGTGTCTGTTAACATATTTTTCGTTTTAAAAAATAGCACATTGGTGTAACTTGATAACTCATACAGCAAAACATGAATAACCTAGTAAGAAAGACTAAAATTGAATAAAAAAAGAAAAAAAAGCACACCTCAATAAATGCATTATTAAACATTGTCCTGAAAAACCATTTATTACTCCCATTTAATTATCTCAACCAACCAAAAGAGGACAATCTACATAGATTAAAGAAAACAAGATACTTCTTCCTGTTCATACCTCGAATCATCCAAAATTGTTTCTCTTCAATTTCCATCATCTCATTTCGATAGTTGACGGCGACTCAAAGCGACCAGTCGGAAACGTTGAACAGAAATAATAAATGGCTCGTTACTACTACATCCACCGTTGTTGATTTTCCTTTCTTTTTTTAGTTCCAACTATCAGGCCACCCCCGTTTTCTTTCCTCCAGGCTCGTTGCGGTGAAATCTGTCAATAACCGTTACTGTGCGGTTTCAGCTCTTTACCGAACAGGTTTGAACACGAGACGCGTTCGTTCGCCGTCGAATGCACATGCATATTTATGCAGGAGAGGCCGTGCGCGTTCGAATCGCGTGATTTATGGATATTGGTAAAAATTCGTGAGTGATTTAATGAGCGTTCGCTTTTACGGCCGCACGATGATACTTGTAATAATTACGAGAACTGACGCTAAAGTAATAATAGCAACGCGTACGCCGACTATTTGAATTCGCGGTGCGTCTCCCTTCGGGCCAGAGGTGAGTGAGGGTTGCTATCTTTAGTTCGCAAGGAAAAAGTACGCAAAAGGGTATTAGCGTCTAGAAACTTCAAAAATTCGATTTTTTTTTTGTATTATCTTATCATTTGGGGTTTTGAGAAAGTGCCTCTAAAATATTAATTTGAAACTCGTAGAGCTCTCATAGTTACAGAGGCTTAAAGACTGTTCACCAGTATTAGTGCTAAATGTACAGCAAACTTTAACCGCGTTTTTCTCGAAACGACATTTTTCAAGTCGGGCGCACGATTTTCTCAAAAACTAGTGGACCAACTGACTTCTGGTTTTACACACATTTCGAAGGCACCATCACTTATAGTCTGAACTAGAATTATACCGATAGCTTGAATATTTTAACCTTGCTTTCATATTTTACTTGACAATTTTCCGGGAAAATTAAACCTTAATTTTCAAACAGCTGCGATTCCGATAAAAAATTTAGTACTTAAGTCTAGATCAGACGATAACTACATTCATATAGATTGAGAAAATATTTGTTTCTCTGTCTCAGACGACTAGAACCGCAACAGTGTGCATCTCACGCCACAACCTGTATAACAGCGCATAACTTGTATAGATTTCAATGAAGTATTTCATAAAAATTTGTGTTGTTAGTTGAAACGTGTTTTATTATGCATAAAAAATCCTGGTACTGTAGGTTTGATAGTTTTCGCAAAATTAATTCCTAAAAATTACTGAAAAAACAAACTTCTAGGCGATAATACACCCTTAACCACTCATAGCGTGAATTTTATCGAATGTTTCATAAACCAAGCTAAGCTTAGAGAGAAAAATGCAACTATCAAAATTATATGGACCACGGAACTAGTCGCATAAACAAAAATGTTACTATTGCAGTATCGCGCCTCCCGTATCCAAGAATGAGTCAAACAAGAATACAAATCGGAGGGTCAGGAATTGGTCGTGTAGGAAAAGCGGTCGACTGTGGATCCGAGGAGCGTGGGTTCGAATCTCTGTGCCTTATTTTTCGTAGAGACTCCTACACTATAATCTGAACTCCATCTAACTAAGGAATTACTGGTAACGAAAAAGTGAATATCCACGCCAGAGGAACAGTAATATTATCATTGAATACGATAGAAATAATGGAACCAAATCTGGATCTCATAAAATAAAGTAATCTACACACTGTAACAAAGAACTTTTATCAAGAAATTTCGACAAATGGATCGAATAGAAAGGAGAAAACGCTAATGTGGCGACTGAGAACAGAATCATGTACGAATTCTTACTGAAGAACACTGAAGAAGAAATCACCTTACTACGAATGTTGTAATAAAATCTTACACGCATGTAGAAAATTCGAATTTCGACGCCAAAAGAAGAGAATTCTACCAGAAACTGCTCTAATTTCTCACAGACACATCAAGAAAACACCATAAAATACCTGATAGAATCAACATTATAATAAACACTAGAACTATGGCGAACTTCATATGATGTTTAAATGTAAATGGTGCAAATCTCGTGGAAGTATATGATTTTTAATTCTTTTTTTAAAGAAAGGTATTACGTTAAAATCAGTTGGAATATGAGTTGATATTAGCTTAACAACCATAACAAAAATCGTGTAATATAAATGGTAAACATAAAATAATAAATTTGTTGTGCATTAGTTCTATCGAAAAGAGTTTTATACCAGAGACATTATAAGTTTGAACATATCTCACCAAGCCAATCATTTTAGTTTATATATTCATAATATTAGATGTACTGGAAAGTAATGTCGTTTGTGCAATTTTAAATGCTTGTTTATCACTCATCAGCTCATTGATTTTTATCGATATGGCGTTGAAAATTTGGACACTAAATGGCAAAAGGCTGTTGATAACGAAGACGATTATTATTAATTTATTAAAAATTTATTTGAATTTAATATAAAAGAAACGACATTACCTTCCAGTCTACCTAATATATTTTTATATTATATATTTTTAAGAATAAACTATGACTGTCATAGTGGTCACTTAAACATCATTTTACACGTTCAATTATAATAATGTGTACTTATATCTAGAATAAAATTGAAAAAATTAGTATTACTAAAAAAGAAAAAACAATCTTTTACAATTATTAAATGTATCAAAGATAATAAATGTACGATGTGTCGAGACGTTGACTTTTTCGCCCATATATAATGCAATTTAGATTAACTCGACGAACGCTTTGTGCAAGGTGTCATTGATTTTAATTCGCCTAACATGCGTCGAGACCTTTGTGCGATCCCGGTCGTATTAAAGAAATTAAAAAACAGTGGCGGTCAACGTGATCATTTTTCTACCAGCGCGCGAGATGGTGGATCTTGGATCGAAAGGAATTGACCTTTGCGCGAAACGCAATTTACAAAGGCAAACACGTGTGCAGGAGCATATTGAATCCTCGCTGACCCTATCAATCTTTATTCGTTGCTTTAATTGGGGTAAGTTACAATCTACGAAGACTATTTGATTAAATGCATTCGTAACCATCCGTCATGACTGCGTGCTAAGTATAAATATGTTTAAATCTATTCGAATGCAATATCTTCGCGTTGCAAAGACCGTGTAAGTTTGGTTTCTTGTTAACCCTTTGCATTTGTATGGTCAGTATTGTGCACTGTATTGTTCAGCCACAAATAGGCATAAACAGGCACAAGTAATAAAATTAGTATAACATTGCCGTTAAACTATATATGTTAATTCGTGTATGTCTATGTCTGTGTACTAACCATTTGCACTCGGAGCCATTTCGTTAAAGAATGTCCAAACAGGAATCATGCTGCTTTAATAATGTGCTTATAAAGCATGTAATAACCCACACGTATCTTCAAGACTATTTTTTAATATGTTAAGTGATATATTTTATATTAACTATATTTCGCGATAAACAGAGGCATATTTTGAAAAAATTTACAAATAATTTGACATTAGTGGTACATAGCGAAAAGTGGAGTTACAGGTAACGATATTTCGAACGATATTTTTGTTATGAAATACGTTCAAAATTCGAAAGATTAATCAACAAATTAAAGGCTTTTCCAAAGATGCTTCAGGGTTCTGTTTTATTTAATGAAATACAAATACTATGGAATATATCGAATTTCCTTTTATTTTAAATGAAATTTTTTATTGAAAGGCAGAATCCTAAAAATTATAGGGACTCTTATATAAGGTTTCTTTTGAAAAACCTTTTATAACCTAAAATTAAATTAATAAAAAATGTACCAAAGCCAACCAAATTTGACCTATGTAAACTCCAAACTTTAAATTTATTAAGAATGCATTTACCACAATTTTTAAGGACAATTCTTGTAACATAGAATTAATTTGGTTGACAAATTAGGTTGGCCCTCCTATCTCTAATTACTCTAGTTTACAGCCAAAATGTACATTCACTGCCACAATTTTTTTTTTATGTATTTTGGCCTACTAAACTCGAAAATTGCAAGAAAAATTTTTTCTATGAATACGTTTTTTTATATAAATTTTTGATTTTTTCCTTAACTTTCTTTAACTTTCTTATAATTCGTACTCTGCCGAGCCAGAAGCCCTAAACTATTGAGCAGCGCTACCAAGGATATTGGGATGAAAGAATGTTGGGAGACTACATTTGGTTCCTCATCAGAAAAACGAACCCAACGAATAACAGAAAACAAAGTAAAGACCAAAATTATTTCTAATCCAAATTAATTAAATAAATGTTTCCTATATAAATAGGAAAAAAATACAAAAACAGAGTAAAATTGGGATTTTTGTAATGTTACTCAATTGTTCCTAACTCCGGTATTTATCCATAGATTTTCTTCAACAAAAGCTTGTTTGCTTCGTAAAAGTGCGATCTATACGTAAACAATAAGAAACTGGACATAATTTGACATTTTCTATTTTTCCATGGCGATGGAAGAAATATTCGTGTTCCATTTTAGCCGAAAAAATCAAAGTTTCTCGTATATATTGGCTCGTAACACTGAAACTATCGAACCGATTGGAAAATAATGTGAAAAGCAATGGTTGGAAATTCGATGACCTTCAAAATGGCGTCTTGTGCGATCCAATCGGATGTTTCTAACTCGAGATATGGTCTAAAATGTGAAGATATGTCGGAAAAAAATCGAAAAAAAATTCAAAACATCATATAAAAAAAACGTATCTATAGAAAAATTGTTTCTTGCGATTTTCGGGTTTAGTAGGCCAAAATACATAAGAAAAAAATTGTGGCATTGAATGTACATTTTTTTTTTATTTTGTAAACTAATGTTATCAAAGTAGGTATAGTTTTGTGTGAAATAGTTAAGTGTTAATTTGGTAGTTTTATCAATTAATAGATACTATTGGACTATTAAAATACGTGAATATAAAAGGTTTTATTTTTATCTCTTCAAATAACTTGAAACACACGAGACACGCTGTTCAAACCCCTGAGAAAGAATGCCAGATTCAGGACCACGCGTGGAAAAAGAATAGTACGAGTTGAAATCGGTAAGAGATAAGAAGGTATCGGGTCCCAGGCGATAGATATAAACGATATTCATATATTTAATACCCGATTGCCGCGGAAGCCACGTCTTATCGGTGAACATGAGTTAAATGTCCTCGACGAGATTCACTGCGCTATATTAACGTATGGTGGGAAAGGAAGGTCGTTAACTTCGCGGTAAACGTCGATCTGCGACCGCTTCTTGCACAAGCTGTCTTGTCTAACGTTTCGAAAATCGTCGCGGAGAAACGATGAAAGTAATTTATTTGATTGAAGGAACACGCGCGAAACTTCTTGCACAGATTGCGAAATTCCACGCTCGTCTATTTAAATGCGGAAAAGGAAAACAAAGCTGTCTGCGCAAATTCTATTAGCTCTTCCGGAACGTGTCACGTATATCGTTCCCAGGATACACCAACTTCCAGTCCCGGTTGGAGTCTCTGAATTATCCGAACGGATGTCACATTTCACTTTTTACAGACGAACCCACCCTAGTTTCACTTTCGTAATTTCACTCTCGACGTTTCGCGTCAACGGAATTAAAGAGATCTATGAAAATACATTTCCGTGTGGAGCTTCGTCGATTCAAAGTTTCGCTAAATCTCTTCTGCCTTGCTGTATATTACAATGTATTATGTAATATTGTATGTAGTAAAATAATGAACTATTTAATTGTTTTAATTATTTTAGATCTATATTTAATTATTAAGAGGACCATTAATGTCGAAGAAAGTAATGTCATTTGTGTGAATGTCAATACTTGTTTATCATTTATCAGCTCATTGTATGCCAATTGATTTTTGTCGATTAGATATTGGAAATTTGC
This sequence comes from Hylaeus anthracinus, assembly GCF_026225885.1. Classification (NCBI taxonomy): domain Eukaryota; kingdom Metazoa; phylum Arthropoda; class Insecta; order Hymenoptera; family Colletidae; genus Hylaeus; species Hylaeus anthracinus. The sequence goes on along the minus strand of NW_026534348.1, from coordinate 21,289,603 downwards.
ACACTAGATAGCTAATGGTTTTTGATAACGAGGGCAATTACATAAGTGATCAAAAATAAGAACTTGTTATAAATATTATTTGTTTGAATTTAATGTAAAAAAAACGGCATTAATTTCTGGCCCCATTAATATAATATATTTAATAAAATAAAATATAGTAATACATTAATATTACATACAATACTTATGTATGTTTAATATGAATAATAGTGTGTTTAATGAAATAAATACATATTTATATTTTATAATGATTCCTACACTATTCAAAAAGATAACGAAGTAACAATTCATTTTTGGTAGTGTGAGAAATTACAGAAACGAAAAAAAATGTCAAAAACTGTTACGTGACTAATTATACGAATCATAAACAAAAGGATTCCTAAAAGTACCTCGTAAACATTTTTACTAAAAACGCGTTGAAATGACAAATTCGTTGAATTCCATTGTCGACCAGCCGCAATGTCGAACCTATTGTTATTAACATTGCCATTTTTCTAAATCACTTTTTAGTAAGAAAAAGGAAATATTTCCTTAGTAATAAGAACAACCAAGTAGAAACTTTTGGTTCATCAGGTATGAATTTTAATCATTTTCAATTATCGTTTCAAGTATATCAATTGATAGACCTGTTCAGAATATAAAGAACTTGTTAAGGATGTAATATAATTCATATTATCTAAGTTTATGGAAAATAAGTAGTAATTTTGGCAATTTTTTTGTATGCATTGCTACTTTCATAGAAAAAAATACTAAATTAGCTAATATACATAGAACTATATCTTTGTTATTAAAGGGAGTAGGAGTAAACTAATTTTTCATTCAAATTAATTCTCTGCTACAATAATTCTCATGGATCACATGGATCACATTGACCGACTTGGTAGTTTCAATGTTAAGGTAAATTAAAATTAATTTGTCGATTTGTCTCAAATTCGTTGCACAAAAAGTACACGACATTCAACTACATTTCGTAAAACAGTATCTTCTTGAATATCTCCAAAAAATTAAAAAAAAGTTAATTGTAAATATTGTAACTAAATCTACAACTCCAAAAGATTAAACTTATATAAAGTTACTAATAATATTAAGTCCACAACAAACATTTAAACCGACGAATGAAAAGTAAACCCGTACCTTATCAAACGTACCAAGTTACACAAATATTTCTATCAACGATTATTTTTATCAATTACGATAACCACGTGCTCGATCCGGTATCGGATCGCACATAACAATGACGCATAATCAACATCCAACGCCAAGCAAAACGACCGAAGCAACATAAGGAGCTCTCGACGATTCGAATGTCCATCGATCTCAATGTTTGGCAATTTCGGAAATTGCCTCGCGATTGACACCTCGTAAAAATTGCAAGACGGTCGCTATCCCGCGCTGTCCAGTGTAACTTGCAGTGCGATAAAGGGCGGAGGAATCGCGTGACGCAATAGCCCGCATAAAAGGCAATAGAAATAAATGATGTTAAATTGCTGGTTGGTTCGTTTTTAGCAGCTCTTGTGTTCGTCGTGTTCAGCGAAAGATCAGAGACAATGCGAATCTTTGAAACCGTGCTCGCTGTTGCAAACCACGGACAGAGACACGCATTATCTACATGCAACATTTATTTAGCTAAAATATCAAATAAAAGTACTATCTGTTACTCGAAGGGCATGAATAACCAGACTTGTCTGTATATTCTTGGCAAATATAGGATAAACACGGTTAATCGAAGTAAAAGCATTCAACGAACAAAGATTATTTTATTCGACGAATAAATTAACGGTTTTTCAATTATTTCTAAATTTTAATTATTTTCTATTGAAGTTTCATATTTTGGAGTCTATGATTAAAAATCCAGATGAAAATGTAAACAGAAGCAGAGGAGAAACAGTTTATCGAATAAAAAGAAGTAGATTCATTCGTTGATTATTAATTGGCACACATTTTGGGGAAAATACGTACGTGTAGTAGTAATAAACCAAAATATAGAAATTCAATCATTTGACCTAACAGTTATACGGATACAGTTTTCACTATTCAACAAGGTACATAATTTTATTCCAAAATTTGAATTATAATTTTTAATTAACCAGTAATAATGAAGACGGTTGTTTATCTTTTATTTGTTATTAGAAATTTGTAATTCGAAACCAAATTTTGTTCATTTTTAGTGCTTCATCAATCTAATGTAAAGATTGCTTGCGTATTGTCCTTGTGAACATTATTTGTCGATTAGATACTAGAGCATGACAAAGGGGAACACATTGTATTACCTACGTCATGGTAGGAATTAGTTTCGATTCGAGATCGTTTGCCTACGAACTCGTCTTTAAACACAGTTAGTATTATTGTACTTGGGTAGTCCATAAGGCTTATCGTCATTTCTAAAATCGAACATTCAAACAGAAATATCACTAAGAATTAAAATAACTTTTTAAATAGAAAAAAATCGACAAAAACCCCATATCACGACATCGAATTATATACATGTATTTATACGTATCTGTATTTTTAATAAGTATACAATCAAATATATGATTAACACTTTACTGACCAATAGCGGTTGGATTTGTATTTAAATTCGATAATATTTTTTATTTTTATAACATTAGTATTATATAATACGTATCTTATCTATTAGAATCGTTTTTTTTATTAATGTATATAATATTTCACAATTCATACAATGCTATCTCACAATCAATAATACATGACAAAATATTGGTTGCCATTGCAAAATGACGATTATTAGACTACTGATCGACAAAGTGTTAATAATAAAAATATATAAGGTATACTATTACATTTTTTAAGTATGTACCTCGTTTAAAAATCTGTACATATCTAAAGAAATTAAATAAAATCTAAATGAATTAAATCATTTATAAATAATTCTATATTCATTTAAGCAATGTTTTCAATATTAAATGTTCCTTTCCAACGCAACATGGGCACTAACTGTTCGTAACAAAATAACTCTACCGTGAGTTAGAATTAACATAATAAAATTCAGCGACTCGAGACTCTTCACCTCGTTAACCTTAAACACACTTTTTTATGTTATAATTATTCATATGTTGTTTTTAAAAATAACAAGATAAAACTTCTTTTTTAGTTATTTTACTGAGAAATGACTAAATAGAGAAATATTTCATAACTCATAAGTGACTAATTTTTAAAAAGCAATGAAAAAACTCCTAAAAGTACGTCATAATCATTTGCACACAAGCACTAAAAATGCGTTGATCCAATATTTTTAAATCCATTATCGACCAGTAGTGACAGTGAACCTATTATTATTTACAACGGCAATTTTCTAAATTATTTGTTGGGTAAGAGGAAGGAAATATTGCTTTGGTAATAAGAGCAATAAATTAGGAACATTTTTTCATCGAGAATAAGTTTCAATAATTTTATATTAATATTTCAAGCATTGCTGTTCCTGTTAAGGGTAATATAAACCTGCTAAAGATATAATATAATTTATATCAACTAAATTTATACAAAATATGCATCGATATAAGCAAATTTTGTCGTCAGCGTTGCTACTTCCATAAATAAAAAAGTAAATTAAACTTTAATATCGATTAAATATGTAAAATGTATTATGCTTATGAGATGGATATTTTTGCAACGTAATTCTATACCTAAAAAGAGAACGCAAAAATTGGAAACATCAAATTTTTGAATTTTGAAAGCATTGTGCGCGATTATCAAGCCACCGCGCTTAAATATGAAGGAACAATGCGCAAGCATCGGTCCATCGATGCATGGGCGTTATCGAGACCGTCTAGTTTGTTGTTTGATAACGTCTACGAGAAGTATGATCGAAAATCGACCGGTTTTGCGCGCTCTGGTTCGCATTGTTCCGCGAGAGGGCTGCGCAGCTGCTCGAAAATAGACAAGCCTATTGTGCGTCGCGCAGAATGCGACAATGGACCGTTCGAGAGTGCACATGCACGCGTGAAATCGATCGGGAAACTGACTCACGGGGGCGATCGTCCTGTACAGTCCAACGCACGATTATTCCCCATATCGGCAAGGTCACAACCCTCCGCAAAAGATTCGTGACGCCACTGAACGTAGGCTCGTCTACGGCGGCAGGTCGTTGCCATCGGGTTCGTCACACTACATTTAACATTTTTGCAACAACACTGTGTGCGCCGATATACGAAAACGATATCGGTCAAGTAATATCTACGATTCACTGTTCGTACTATTGAGTACTTCCTTCGTATCACTCAAGTTGAAGGATGGACACTCGTGTGAAAATCAATTATCAGTTATTTTCGAGATAAAATGTTGAATATACAGTGGCTGTAGAAAGTATTTGTACACCGATCAATTTCCAAAAAAACTGTGTAGAATTGTAATTTATTAGCTTATTCTTTATAAACAATGACATTCTACATATTCTCGAAAATCTCTAGAATAGATAGAGTACAAAAAAAATAGCTATTTATGTAAGTTACGAAACTAAGAAAAAAAAAAAACAATTAATCGATAGAAATGTTGAAGCAATAAGTATTCGCACAACTATTTCGTGTTTAAAACTTCATTAAAAAAAAAACAGGGATTTACATTCATTTACAAGTATATAATACTTCCTTCGAGGGATTTCCTTTTGATTTTATAATTATTGCAACTCTTCTAAGCATTAAATTAACTAAATTATTAGTTTTTAGAAATGGGATCTTCTTCAATTCCTCTATTAAAGTCTTTTTTAAAAGTACTTTCCTGGAAATTTGATGTTTTCTAATTCGCACGGAGCAATAAACTAATGTGTTTACGTTACAAACTCTGCTCTAAATGGTTCGTCATAAGAATCGTTCAAATACTTATTACTTCTATACTTTTACCCACTTTTCGCACATTTTTTGTTAATTTTACAAATTATATTAACTAGTAAATGTTGTTTTGAGTATATCTATCTTAGAGATTTTCGAGAATGTGTAAAATATCATTGATTGTAAAAAAAAAGGAGTTAATAAACTACAATTTCACACAAAAGTTTTTTAGGAAATTAATCGCTGCACGTATACATTCTACACCCGCTGTATATGCCCAACAAACAGGTCTAGTTAAAGAAATGTAAATAAATTCTTGTATTCACCAGTAATCATTGTACTAATTATTTTTAAATGGCAACAATGAATTGTAAGATCAAATGTAATTAAAATTTCTTATGTTAGATATTTAGTCTACACTCAAGAAACATGGATAGATCAAAAATTATAAATCAATTCTGATTTTTGCGATTACGTTTCAAACTATACACTGCAATTTTTAGATCGAATTGACGAATGAGTGCAAGGAACTCATTTTCACACGAGTGACCCACCTTTCAATATTAATTTTTTTAGTCCTTTAGAGGAAAGAATTCGTCACCTATATGTGACTGTCATGGCGGTCAACGTATTAAGTAATTCTTCCTATCTATGGTTATCGTTTACATAATATAGTACTGATAATACTCTGCGTATATATTCACTTAAATGTAAATAATTGCGCTATCCAGATATGAGGTCAACGTATTAGCAATGTGCTCGTGATACTTATTCATTTATCCACTATGAAATATTCAATTTTTTCATGGAAATTCTAATTTTTATTTAACATGAAACTGACAAATTATCGTTTACCTATTACTTGCTACTCGAACTTTTTATCTAGATAAAAATTTAACTCAATTCCGTGTGGTTTCTGTATACGTTCTATACAATGTATACTCTATCTACATTTTTTATATACACTCTATATACATACTATATATGTATATATATAAATATATACTAATATAAAATTAGTATTATTTGTTGATATATTTAATAAATCCGAAAACGTATTTTCAAAATTTTAGTTTGAATATTTGCTCTGATATACTAAAATCAAACAAAATATAGATTGCATCTCCCTTATTAATTATTTTCTGATTTGAATGTTCCTAATATACTATACTTACCCCCAATTTACTATGTGAATTAAATGTAAATATAGAAAATAAAATTTCTGTCATTGCGTAATTTGAGAAGGAAGTTATTTAATTTAATTATTTTCTATTAAAAACAATAGATATTACAATTTAATTGGAAAAGAAAGTGCGATATTCAGAGAAGCATACTGACACGTAACAGGAATATCCACGGCAAGTAATACGAGAATAATGCGTCACTAAAATCAATTTCAGCGCGTTATCGCATTCTTGATAATGCATATATTACCAAAGGATATCATAATGTGCAAGTACCAATCGATTTCCCTTGTTATAATGACTCGTGAACATCAATTTTTAACACCGCACGCACGAGGAAATATGGCACATAGTCATCGTGAAGTATTATCGCCCATAATATACTGTAATAATAACACTGAATCTGGCTAATCATCGATAAACGTAATTTTAGTAACATTACAAATTAATTCCACGACAAATGTTATCCAATAATGGACACTTATGTTGTAATTCCCCAATGTATCATAATATACTAGCTAAATAATTTCCTCAGCTTTCAGCACGTTATGCGAATCGAATATCCACATGGTCTTGCATGGCGCACGTTCGCAGGATTAACGCAGGTCCCCTATTCATGTGAAGGGAAACGGTTTCTTTATTACACAAACTATTCGGTTCGAAACACATATTTCACCGTTCCAAAACATAATAAAAAAAATTAATTTTTTGTCATAAAATGTGGATACTCCATCTCGGTGAATTTTGTTTTTAATGCCATAACTACAATATTTCTAAAAATATTGTTGGTCCTATTAGTTTCTTGTAAATTTAAGCCAATATGTTTTTGAATTTTATCGATGATTACAATCAATAAGGATTACTTACGTTAACCACATATTCATCATAAATTGATAAGTTTAATTTAGTATTTGGCTGCAGAGAACAGCGATTATGAACAAAGGATAGCATGCAATAAAGAATATATGCATGTGCAGCTAAATACTAATAAAACCTATCAATTTATGGACAACGCACGGTCAATATAAATAATCTTTATTGATTCAAATTGTCGACAGATTGGAAGGCGAAGACTTTTAAAATGTAAGTCTAGTGACTTAAATTTACAATGGATCTATATATATATAATAACAAACGAATTTTTAATTCACCGATAATTTTCTTATCTATCTCTTATTTTTGACTTAATTTTGACTCCTTCAAGGTATAAGATTAAGCTACATTTATATTTTATTTATGAGTAATTTCCTTAAAAGAGCTAAGTGAAATGTTAATTAATTAACTCTGACTAACATGTCATGTGTAAAAATGATGCGTGACAATATTTGGAGTCCACGGAAAAACTGCATTTATTGTAAGATATATGTATACTTTATCAACTTGTCAATATATTTATCGCATCTAATAATAGATTTAAACGTCTGCTTAATATAAATTTCTGTTTTACAATGTAAAATTACGCATTTAATCACTAAAGTAATTAAAGTAATATTAGTCTTAGTCAGAATTAACAAAATAAAAACCATTCAGTTGCAGTTGGTTGTTACTTCCAAAACAAATATTTCCTAAATTAGCCTCACGTTATTCTGTATATGTACTAAAGCCGAACAACGCTCCGATTGAGTGTATCTTAAACGAAACCTATTTCGAATAACTCGATACTACATATACATCGTTACCAACGATAATGTTGTCCCGTTGCGCAAACCAATCGAAGACAATCGATTGTATTTAAATCGCCCCCGTAACCGTGGAGACACGTCAAAGCATTGAACCGTAGAACGATTTGTATTTGAATGACACTTCATACCTGTCAGGTTAAACTTAGGCGTGACCGTTAAAAACCACACGCATTATCTGTTTACATATGCAATCTAGCGTCTCTGAAAATCGGAGCATTTTTCCTCTGACGCCACAGGTGTCGAGAAATTCGCTGCGCTGTACCTTGTGCACTTTCTTCTTACTTCAAAACAGTTAAAAATCAGCAAAACATGAATGAAATAACGAATCGCGAAGAAAAATATTTTATAACGATTTATCCGCAGATTGAACATTTTTACGGACTACATTCTGTTCGTTTAACATAAATATGGAAGCATATACAGTGGGTGTAGAATGTATTCGTACACCGATCAATTTCCCAAGAAACTTTTGTGTGAAATTGTAGTTTCTTAACTTCCTTTTTTAGAATCAATGATATTTTACATATTCTCGGAAGTGTCTAAGATAGATATAGTCCAAACAACATTTACTAGTTAATATAATTTGTGAAATTAACAAAAAAAGGCGAAAAGTGGGTAAAAGTATAGAAGTAATAAGTATTTGAACGATTATTATGACGAACCATTTACAGCAGAGTTTGTAACGTGAACACATTAGTTTATTGCTCCGTGCGAATTAGAAAACATCAAATTTCCAGGAAAGTACTTTTAAACAGTTGTTCGAATACTTATTGCTTCAACATTTCTATCGATTAATTGGTTTTTTATTATTAATTTCGCAACTTACGTAAATAGCTATTTTTTTGGTAATCTATCTATTCTAGAGATTTCCTAGAACATGTAGAATGTCATTGTTTATAAAAAATAAGTTAATAATCTACAATTTTACACAGTTTTTTTGGAAATTGATCGGTGTACGAATACTTTCTACACCCACTGTATATTTGTGTAGAATGTATCATTTTTATACAGTCCTTATGGTATTTATCGTATTTCTACGATATTAATGGTGTTTATATAAATTTGTTAAACTTTTGTATCACAAAAAAGATCACATATAACACTAAACTTCATCTATCCCATACCCTTTCAATATTCATTAATATTTATCTAATCTAGATCGCGTTTCGACGATTACTCATTAACCAAATGCAAATCCACTCAACTCTGGATATGTATAAGGTCACAAGTGAGAACAGAACCCGCGTAACCGGGAGACTCGCTGTATCGTGTTTACTATATCTTCGCGACTGCGTATAAAAATTCGCGGATCTATAGTTGAAAGTTTACACTTTGGAGTAAGTCACGGGACGTCCAAGACTCGACTTCTCGCGTTAATTTCCGGACAAGAACACCGTGGTTCGATGACTGGTCCCGTTTAGGAACTAAGAAATGAAACACCTTTGTTAAAACTTACCGGTGCGATGGAGATGATCCGAAGCTCCGATCGAAAATCCAGTCGGTGGATCGAGGGCCGGCGTCCCGCCGTGCCGATGCACTGAACGGTTTCAAACACTTTCGACGTCTTCTGAGAGGCACACCAGCGAAAATTCACACGAGCCGAGCGATCGAATCAATCTCATAATCGCGATCACAGTATCCAACTCCAATCTCGGCACTAGTTATTGTTTTTCAAATTGAAATTGACACGGCGGCGCGCCGAACACGACGCCAAAACGCCAAACTATCGTGGCAACGGGTGCTTCGCTACTGTATGACGGTGTGCAGGGGTTCGTTGTGTGCTTGCCTTTCCGACCGGTGATTGGTGGAGGGGATGACGGAGGACAGATGGTAGTCACGAAACTTACCGACGAGATCCGATCCGCGCCGAGGCTGATTCATAGTTGCCTCGTAAGATGGTGCGTCGATATAATCAGGGAACGTTGACAAGCATTTCTAATGAGTCCGCCGACATTTAAACGAGGCATTTAAATGAGAACAGTGACAATGTTTGGTTTGGCTTGAATTATCGAAGATATTGGGTTTTCTGGAAAGTCCATCCCGATTTTTGATAGGTGGTGCAGTCCTGAATATATCGAAATTGCTGAAAACAAATAACATATATATGTACATCCCTTAAAAGGTGGAAAGGTTGTGGAATAAAATGGTACCTATGTAATTCAATAAAATACATTAATATATACAAAAATATATTACAATTCAAATGTGCCTTTAAAGTTTTCTTAAAAATTGGTACGAACTTTCTGGACAACCTAATACATAATTTTGGAAAACTCCAAAACGTAGTTAAGGAGTCGTACAAAGTTAAAGTTATAATTGAACCTGTCATATTGTTAGGACTCTTCGCAACAGTGATTTTTGATGTAATCGACAGTGTTTGATTCTTAATTCAATAATAATATTTTGTATTTATGTTTCTTGTAGTATATTGATCATTCTTTCTTATATATAGATAGATAGATAAAGTTTTTAGTCCAGCTTTTAAGCCCTGAAGTGGACTTGGATTACAATCCACTAAACCATATACACCCTCACTCATGTCACCATACTCAATATGTTACATACTACTCTTAAAATTAATAACCCTTAATCTACATACATCGAATCCTTGAACTACCCTTAACATTAACTTTGGTCTCTTTCTATTTTACATTTTTTACTGCCCACTCCTTTCCTTCCTCTTCTTCTCAATCTTCTTTACCCACTCTGCTACTCTCTCATCCACCCTCCCCTCTACCAACGTTTCCTCTTTTAATTCTCCGCTTTCTAACTCCTGGCAGACCTCTATGAGGTGTTTCTGCATCCCTTTTTCCAATTTGCACAAACCGCACTTCCTGTCCTCCTCTTTCAGCCAATATCTGTTTCCCTCTTCTAAATTCCCACACCTTATCCTAGCTATAAGTTTTTGATTATCTCCCTTTCCTGTTTTATGTAAATACTCTGGCCATAGTGCTGTTACAATGTATTTATATCTGCTGTTATATGTTGCCTCTTTTATCTTATTGTATTGCACTTGTTTTTGCACTTGGATATCTCTCTCCCTTACCTCTTTCACTACATCTCTCTCTCCTTCTCTTAACTCCTCGACTCCTGCTTGATTATATCCGATTCTTCTCAGGTAATCCATCCTTTCTTTGATATTTCTTGTCTCCTCCGCCGCTGTCTCCTTTTCCTTTAGCCATTCCTTTAACAGCTCCCTGCCGACTGCATTCCTAATCTTCTCTTCAAATCTTAAAGCTTTTATCCCTGTCCTGATTCTTATTTTCTTTCTTTTTGTTTCCTCTAGAATCATGTATTTTGGTGTACAGAAATCCAAACCTAGACATCACCTTATATAGTTTGTTTGTACCCTTTCCAACTCTGCCCTCTCCCTCCATCCAAAAACCTCCGCCCCATATAGCATCACTCCCAATACCAGACTATCAAACATTAGAAGCCTTCTTCTAAAGTCCCCTTTGAACTTCCATTCTTCTATTCCCCATACCTGTCTGATTACAACATTCGCCTTCTTTATTCTTTCTTATATATATTATATACTATATATGACTGTATTATATTTAGCTGAAATAGTAAATTAACATTTGGAAATGGGGAGGTTAGAAGTAGAACCACAGGGATGGTAAGAACTTTGAAAAATGAACTCAAATAAATTTTGTACTACACACAGATTCAAATCAATAATTAAAATTAATATCTACTAGTCTACTAGTTCAAAGCTGAAGTTTTATTTCCAGTTATTTCATTTATATAGATCTTCAAATTATTGACAGGATTTAGACCTATGCATAAAAGAAAACTGTATTACGGTTGAAACTCTTTAGACTATGCCACACTATCACTGTTACAAAAAGAACAAGATTAAATATCTTCGAAACTATTAACTAGAAACATTAAACACTAAATATTGCTTTGTTTGATATTTCATGCTGTACCATTGTACAACTGCTCATTTAAATGTCATTAAATCTATTAGGAAAAATAGCTTTGTGAGAAATCATTAGTTGTTTAATATCTTGAATTTTATTACTTTTATGATGGACTTGGTAATAAGTCTCCAAATAACTTCTAGTTTGAATAAAGATTAGCTTATTATTATATTTTCCATCTTTTATTTTAGAAAAGTATGTACATTTATTTACAACTTATATATTATTTTATTTTTAATCAGTATCAAGGTTTAAAACCATTAATAATAATTTTATGACTGTTGACCCCATTCTCTGAAGGATGAAGTATTCGCCAAGCTTTCTGGTGTAATAGGCCATAAAGACAGTGGTAACATTGCATAATCATGCATTTCTACTGGCCTATACCATGTAGGATAATTAGGTTCATCCGTACTAGTTGAATTTGCATTAGTTTCAAAATATTCTTTGATAATGTCATCAGGATTTGGCCAACCATTTTCAGGTGCATAATGCAATCTCGATTGCTTCTTTGCATCCACTGTAAATAAAATTCGTGTAACTATATGGTATACTACCTTTTCTATTCTTTAAAAGTAACCATGATTATTACCAAGCCGTTGTAACTCCCACATCATAGAAGGCATATAATGTGAAAATCTGCATCCAAGACCAAATGCACAATCACCGGTGGTTAAATAACGTTTACACGGAGTTTTTGAACATTCTTCTCTTAATAATATTTCCGGGTCTATAAAAAGTAATAAACTACACTGTTTACATGATTAATTCCAAAGAAACAATAATGATTATTTTGAGGTTACGTTCGTAATTTATTTAAACGAGTAGCTGTTTTAAACATTTTAGAAGCGACAAAGTTACTAAATAATCACCTTTATACATCTTGTAATGGTCTGCGCGATTTTTTGCATGTTGCAAACTCGAAAGATGTTTTTTTCTAGCTTCTGTGTCATCCTTGAAGGATCTGTCACAATAAGCGCAATAATATCGTTTTCCCATGGGTGAAAATTCAAATTAAATTTTACCAAATTCCGAAAAAGAATTATTATGTATCAGAAATTTTTAGATTAAGGATACGAAATAATAATTTTAATAATCCACGACGACTCGTCGAAAACACAAACATCGACGTTAGGCATTTAAACATACTGACGTGACATCTGCTGGACAGCGTTCAAATAAATCATATGGTACATAGGAATTTAAATATAAATTTTCCGCTCGACTTCTTTGAGTTCCTTACTTTTATATAAAAAAATAATTTCTCTCCACATTAATCACGCTAATTACTTATATGTTAATCGAAAATAATTAATAGAGAAATTAAGAAATGACGGTTTCAAAGTACTTAATGTAATTCAAGGTGTATTTTTAATACTTCGTAGTATAAATCGGAATCTTTCTTTTTGTACACTTAATGGGTATTTATTTTAAACAAACAGATTACGTACATGATACTGCTCATTTAAACGTTACAATTGTTTGTTACATCCTTAGAATATAATTTATCGCAACATCTTGTGTGTTACTAATCTATGTATATCTGTGTGGTATCGTCACGTACCGAAGAAAATGCCTATAATTTATTACAACACCTTCTCCATTAATTTTTAAAAAGACATCGTTGCAACTACAGAAGCTCCAATATATTTAAACATTTTTAATTATACATTAGTAGTACGCGTTTGTTGAACAATAATTTTGCTTACAGCGAGTAAAATTGTTTATCCCGTTTATTTAGACACTTCCAAGTTAATCTCTTAGAAATATAATTCTCCTTTGGTATGGAATATTTCATTGTGCACGATTTGAATTTTACACCTATCATTCTTGATCGATCGAGTCCTAATAATAATAAATTGCTATTCAAATCTCATGCATTGTTCACCAATATGCCTGAAAACGAACAATTAATTCCTTCATCCAAAATATAAAGCCGATCCTCACCAAGCGGCAGTAATAAAGAGCAGCTGATGTATTGTATCGTTGACGGAGATCATAAATATATTTGATAATATTAATATTATTATACACATATAATATATAATATAAATACAATATTAATAATATTAATATATGTATATAGGTGTCGATATTGATTATAATAATATTTCATACAGGAGCCTCTTAATTTGTGTAGCATACAAATATTATTATAACAGGAATATAATATTATAAATAGATTTAGTATAATTTGAGTCTTTTCTATATAATTTTAGCGTGTCGTTGCCGAGATTCGACGTGTCGCAGTGTGAATCGGCTTTCAATGGTCGCGCTTCGAAAATTTTCTTTTCGTTAATCGTCGCAATTTAAATAAACGTTCATTGTTTTGTTATTCGTCCGATTTATTCGTGTCGGCGACGAGTCACTTTCCTTAGACATTTTCGACGATAGCAACGTCTTCATTAACTTCTCTACAAGTAGTAAGTGGTAACCTATGAGGTAACGTGAAAATGCAAGAAAGTAGGAATCAAAAAAGCCCGAACAATTGTCAGAAAAATCGTGCGAAAGATCGCTTCACGAGAAAATCGGCAAAATGTGATTTAAATCTGGAAATTCTTTCGTGGCGATCTTCTTTGGTAACAAGTAGGATACAGTATGGCGGTGGGGCGGAAGTGACGAGAACACGGGGACTTCTTCGTTTCTAATACTTTTTATAATAAATGCAGAAATATTTTCATTGATGAAATACTTCCGGGTGAACGATTGGTAAACATTGATGGGGGAAATCAGGCGGAATTACGGACAATAGCGAAGGGAGACTTTCGAGATTCAACCCTCTAAAATGAAATGAAAAATTGTATAGTATGATAGTTGCATCTTTCAGTATATTAAATGATAATCAAAAGATTTGTGACATTTACGACCTGATTCTTCATGGCTGCTACTAACCGAGGCTTCCGGTGCTTCGCCAACATTGCAGTTAGTTTCTTCAAGGATCAAATCACTCATTGATAATATAACATGTTATCATATCATTGTTTCTCAATGTAGGCGAATCATAAATATATTATTTAATACATTTTAATTATGGTATTTCCAATTTCATATTTAGTTTAATGGGGTTTCAGTGCTGTTTCCCAAATGCTGGCTAAGCATAGAAATAGCCTAACATTTGCAAACATCACCAACTTCAATATTCTTATTAGACCTTCAAATTTCATGTATCTTATTATTTTGTATGTCAAGTTAAAATTATAAGTAATAAATGTTATTTAAATTTTGTTCCTTTCAAATTTCTTTGTTTATGTCTTACTAAAGTTTAACGTAAATCTACTCTATATTTTTGAAGGGATTATTATATTATATTATAATTTTAAAATCCTAAAAATTAAACGAGGCGAATTAAGAAATGGATCTGATAAAGTAGATATTTAAACTAAAAGAAATTGAAAAACACTGTATTATAGAAATATCAGTGCGAAGAATCTAGCTACAGTATTAGCGAAACGTCAGAGTTTCTCACCCAAAAGATAACATGGAAACTCCAATTAGTATCAACCATGAACGATAATATTTTCTTACAATGTGTTTCTTGGGTACGCGAATTCTGTACAATGTATTAAACTTTTCCCAGAAGAAACTATTTCTCGGACGTATTTGCCCCTTACCACGGCTGACAAAAACAAATCCGAGTATCTCGTGTAGTATTTCCAAGGATTTTATTCGCGCACGACGTTGTGTCGCTTTTGAAGGTGAAATTGCAGTTTGCGTTACGTTCGATGGAAAACATCGTGATAGGCGACAACGCGCGACGGAGATTAGTGACGCATAGCGAAACTATTTACAGGGGAAAAATAAACGACGTCCAATGTCAGGAGTTAGGTCGTTAGAGCGTATGATAAAACGATAACAGCTCTCGTTGCACATTTAATGCTATCGCGGCAGGCTCGGCACGTCATAAATTATTTAATAATTCGTGGACAGAAATACGTGCATGATAAAAACCGCTCGATAGTTTCACGGAGAATCCTTGATTTCGCCATTAGACCAAGGCAAAGAAATATATGTTCGTTTCTTGTAGAGCAAAATCATGAATATCAATATCAGTTACGTATTTTATTTATGGAAGAAATATTTTGTGAAACCTTCGATAAAATTTATATTGCATTTTAGAAATAACAATATGCAAAGTTGAATATTAAACTAGATTCATTTTTAAAAATTTTATGAATTAATGAGTTAACTTGAATTCATTTTTATGGGCAATATTCGATATTTACGCCTGAGCTGTTATTAAATTAACAATGGAGGACAATCAGTTTTCATAACAATCATTTCAATGTGACGTTTAAGTATTTTATTTGTGGAAGAAATATTTTGTACAACCTTCGATTAAATTGATTTTGTATTTTTTGAAATAATAAAATGCAGAGCTGAACGTTAAACTAGATTTATTTTTGAAAATTTATGAGTGCGACACCGTTAAAATTCATTTTATCGCGTAGTTTTTAAAGTTTCGAGAACACCTTCAGCATTTTATGAGAATTACTTTTTGCTCTATAACAAAAGCTGCGGATAATACTGAATTAAATGCAACTACGTTAAATAACACTTTTAACAACAACAAAAATAGAAGACAGTAACCATTAAGTTATCACCATTAAACAATTTTAATATTCATATTTAATAATTATAAATTAATAAAATTGCAACGATGGTGTTTAAATGGAAAATACTACAAACACTATAAAAGTTGCTCGAATGTACTATTTAACGCGATAAAATTCATTTTAGTATTATCTACAACGATTCTTATAGGAATTGGTCCGCATTTGGAAAAGCTGGTGGAAGAATTTTAATAGTACGCTAATTGGACCAATGAAGTATTTAATGTTCTTTTAATGTGATTAAAAAATAGCCACTCTATACGAGGCAGCAATGTGTAATGTACTTAGAGGTTAATGAACGATAAAATCATTTTTGAACAGATGATCCTCTAATTATCTCGAGCAGCGTATTATATCCAATATCCATTTATTAATAATAAAAGTGTTCCATTTTCGACCGTTTCGCACGCTGATTTTAACAGATTCTTTAAATAGAATTTGGTGCCAATCGTACCAAGTATACCAATCGAATGTCGAAAAAGAGGTGAAAATGGAGGTCAAAAGGCTAAAATGGCGGTATAGGGGTGGGACGAGTACCCCTCACGGCGATAAAAAGCGGCGCAGTGTTTTTAGGCCTGCTAAAAACAACGTATGTATATATATTCTCCCACCGACCGACCAGCTCGATCGAATGAAATGAACACGGACTAAATGAGAATAAAAAAACGCGATATCGTTACCTGCAGAGGCGGGTTAAATATGAATGAAATAATAGATGACGAATAAAGTCAAACCAAAGCGCGATTTAACTTGCGAATTTTTAATTGTCTTTGTGAAATTAATAGTTCAGTTTATAACTGAAATTCTAATTTTCAAAGGGACGTTAAAGAAATCGTTTATTCATTATTCGACACTTCTACCAAATAAGAATTGTTCCCATCTCTCGTTATACACTAGCAGAGATGGGTAAGACTTTATTCAAATAATGAATAGCGAATGAACTAATTTAACGTAATTATATGAATTTCATTATAGAATGAAGTATTTCACAATGGACAACTGCAAATGAAACTGTACGATCGAATAAAGATCACGAATATTTTGTACCCGTATATTGGTTTAATTAAATTATAATATACCTCGTACAATTTAATTAAACTTTCATACGAGTAGCACTATATTCGAGACGTTTATTCGATTGAACAGTGCTATATATTTATAGGTGAAATATTTCATTCTATGATTCTAATTTGGATTCATCAATAACGAATGAAAAGTTCACCTTGTATTCGTTATTTAAGACTTTGATATAAATAAGAATTTGCTCATTTCTTGTTACGTGACTGTTAAACGTATGTATCTATTTTATGTGTATCGATAACGTGTGATCTAACGCATAAAAATATCTGTTATCTCATAATTGAAAAATAAATCGTGTACCAACATAACGGAATGGATGTACTTAACGTTAGAGCGATGCAACTCTGGCGATACACCTATCGATTAAATATATACGACAGTAGTACAACAGAGCAGGGCAAGATTTTATTGGAATAATTGATAACGAATAGAAACAATCTATAGCAGTTATTCATTCGATGTTAAATTTCATTCCATTTTATAAATTCAAATGGCAATTTTTATTGGACAATGACTTATCGAAAACTGTTTGTCCTTTATCCGTTATTCGGAATTTTCAGGTGAAAATTTTGTCCAACTCTGTCGCACTGGTGTGCGTTTTTCAATTTCCTCGGGGACAGTTTGCTCGGTGAAGTAATCCTTTTTAATTATTTCCATTGTTAGCATTGTATACACAAATACACTTTTTTGCGTTCATATGCAGGCTTACGATAAGTTTAAAATATTCGAGTAATTGTTGTTCCAACACGAGAGTCGATCATGTAATTGGTAATTTTTTGAATAAAAGTATGTAACATTAAATCTAAAAAAAAAATATCAAAGAAGATATACAACTGTAGTGAATTTTTTCTCAATGATTAACCTTCATTAGTATTAATATATCTATGTTCTTTTTTTAAAGTACACAGATATAATTATAGATTAATATAATTATCAAATATGAATTATCAAACATAATTTTATTTGATAATCTGCTTTTGATTTATTTTCCGGTACATGAACCTGTATAACTTCTTTTATATAATTTCTAGATTTTAAATTACATGATTTCTCTAACGACGATCAATTATTTGGTTAAGTACATTTAAAGTTTTCGTACATCCTTTTTGATATCGAAGATCAAAGAATTATTTCTTAAAAGAAATATTAGGAAATGTATGTTGGTAATAATATTAATCGAATTATAGTGAATCTTGTTTTAGAGGCGCTCCTCGGGTTCGGGACATGCCTCTTACACGTCGAGAGGGCCAGAACAGAATCGTTCTGATTCCTTTTCGAAAGAGGCTAATTCGCTATTATTTTCCTCGATTGGTACTCGACGAACAGTTCCAAAGAGTAGTGGAGGCAACCACGTGTCTCTTAGACAGGAAATTTTCGCATCTCTTACACATAATTCACTGCATATCCATATATTTTGGTAAAAGTAAGATTATTACCAATTTATGCTATAAAAAAGATTCTCATGTTCGAATAACTACTGCTTTGATGTTTAAAATTTGTACTCAAGCTACTGGTTGGAAAACTCCATCCGTTTCTTTGAGCCAGAGTTGGGCATTACTTAAATAATTACTAAAACGATAGATTATTTTTTAATGAAAAACGAAACAATCTAGAGAAAATTTTGGTTCCCTTGAAACAAATCTTTCTTTCCTTTTTTTCAAGGAAACATGTAAATTTATTAGATTATTCAAAATGCAGATTATTCTTTAATAAAGGAGGAAAAATTTAGTCAAAATTTTCGTTTTCTTGAAACAAATATATCCTTTTCGTTTTCAAGGAAACATGTAAACTTCTTAGATTATTCAAACGATAAATTATTCTTTAATAAAAAACGAAGCAATCTAGATAAAATTTTCGTTTCCTTGAAACAAACCTCCCCTCCTTTTTTTTTCAAGGAAATATGGTAAGTAAAGTTTTTTGTAAAGTTTTACTGAAAATGACTCAAATGAAAGAATCGAACATGCTATACAAACAAAATAAAGGGCTTGACGAGCCAAGGAATTTCGAAGAGCAGAGACGAGTTATTTTTCGGACAAACTGTTTCATTTTATTTGGCTCGGTAAGGGGTAAGGTTGTGCACCACTGGTGTAAACCGAATCTCTGTCGCGGATAGATGAAAATGCCAGCGATTCCTTGTCTGGAGCGGTCGCGTGCGGACGTTTGATATTTCATCCAGTCTGTCAATTCTTCGTCTCGGTCGCCTGCGTGCGTCGCGCGCTGTAAGGGGTGGTTCGATACGAATGGCCGAGTTGCTGGGTCGTCGAGTCTCGACGTTGGTTCGCACAGTGAAAATTATACAAGGGTAAACACGCTCTATTTCCGGCACGGACAGAATACAATACAACCTCTTAACAAAATCCGGTTACTTTCATCAATCGTCGATTAATTTCACGTTAATTTTCAGTTTCTTCTCCCATTCTTCACCCCTATGCTTACAGAAGCCATAGACGCAACGATTCATTCCACTTAGGGCAGACTAATTGTACGAAGGCAATTTTAAATAAACAAATTTTGTTTTCCATATCATGGATTTGCTTCAGATAGTACAACGAATTGGACAAATTAAACAGAAAATTGAGTTTAATTATAGAATTCATAGGTGCTGAAGATACACATTCTCAACAACTTCATCTTTTGAGTTGGGTAGGGATTACTTTGTACTTACTATTTTAGTGATCATTGTCAGATTAATCAGTAATCGTCAAATGTATTTGGAAGCTGATTTGCAGATTAGTAATTTGTCATTTTTCGGGGCTAATTGTGTTGGATTATTCGTTAATTGTTAATTATGATTATATTATTCCAACACTGTCCCGTCGTTATTTAGTCATACTAATGATAATTTAGAATAACAAAAATTTTGAATCGAACTATAAAGCAGTCATACTTCTCGAACACTGTCACCATGTTTCAGAGGTTTGTCAAATTGTATTTGAATAATGATTGACGAATAAAGCCAACGTATGGTGATTCGTCGAGTTTATTCGATTAAACAGGTAAATTTTTATTCGTTCACCCTAAAATGTTCCACCCTGTAATTCAAACTCTATTTTTATTCAACGATTAATGAATAAAAAGTAGGTTATCTTTTACTCGTTACTGAAGCTTTGAATCCACATATAATTTTACTCATGTTTATCCTATTTTGATATAACATAGTTCTCGAACTTACATTTTTCTAATCAATCTTTTTTTCAATACGGCCAATAAATTCTTTAAACGAAATGAAAAAATACAAAAATCATTTTCAGAAAAAGTTTCTAACATAATCTAAATATTTGATCTATTTTGATAAATATAGTTTTTGATTGCTCTGGAAAGTGAAGTCAGTTGTAGGAAAACACCGTTACGTCTATGACATTTATTTTGTTGATTCGATTCGTGTGGCTTGCTCGAGGAAATGAAATTTCATTAAGAATATCGAATCGCTCTCGAGTCAATTGATTTTGTTCGGTTTTCGCTTTTATTTTTATCTCGTTATCTCGAGTGGCTTGGACTTGGGGAAATTCAGGCAGCCCTTTTCGAATAATCGCTTGTTCGCGCTTGACCGACGATCGATTTAACGCAACGCATAGCGGCTCCTGACGTTTATTACACCGATCAGTGTTTTTCTCGTTCGATCCGCTCTTCCGATTCGTTTACCCCACGTCAGAGTTGGGTAAAATTTCTTCCATGAGATACAAATTTCGAAAAACGAATAAAACATGAGAAACATTTTATTATTCAGTTATTTCGGTACGATAATATAATTTTGGATATAGTTATTCGAGCAAAAGCTCAATATTTACTCGTTCTTTTATACACGCAACATATTTTACAATTCTAATTCGATAATAAATAAATACATTATAATTAATTTCGTTTTATATAAAATTCTTCACTGAACATTTTCCATTGAAATTCTCAATTCTTATAACCATTTGTCGATCCTATTATGATTTTCGATTGAGAAAGTGGCGCGCTGTGTATCCAACTTTGCGAATTTAAATTTAATCGTACAGATTCTGAAGATGATTCAGAACCAAAAATCAAAATATACGAGTAATATATACAGTCAGTGTAATAAGTATTCATACAGGAATCATTTATTTTAAATGGGTTGCTGTACGATTACTTCTTACACTGAATGTATCTATTTTTATTATTTCTGCCCATTAATCGTTGAACGAAAGTTATTACTTGAATTGCAGAATGAAATTACACTCAACGTTGGACGAATCGAGACCTACGGTCATGATCACGGTACATTGAATAAGTGTCACGAATAAATCGTTTTTATTCGAGACCGATTATTCGATTGAAATTTTACCCATCTCTGCTTCGTGTCAGGGGATGTTTTACGTCGATAAAATGCCAATTTGCAGCAGACAGCCAAGAACTGTCGATACCAGACGATTAGGAGTTTTCACCTTCGACCGCGCACGATTGTAAATGTTAATTAGTAAACACTTGGAATACAGTTTTAGAGTAATCGCGGAATACACACGGCAGGTGAATTTTTGGATAAAAAAAATCGTCGCGATACTTGTCATTCAACCCTCTATCGCAGCCATTTTATTTTTAGTTTATTAATTATTTATTTTTAATTATAGCTTTATGAATTATTTAATATTCAATATTAAATTCAATTCAATTTAATTCAATTATTTAATATTCAATCTCAATAATCAGCGACGAAAAGTTTCACAAATGGAAGAGGGAGTAAAATAGTTTTATATACGCAAACTTTTAAAATTTTACATGTTTAGAACATATTAAAAAAAGTTTTTTGAATTTTTTCATAGGATGGGACGGCAATTCGTTTTTGTTCTCGTCTAATTGCGCTACTGACCTAATCTGCAGGGTTATTATTCGTCTTTATAAGATAACATCGTATTGCTTCTTGTCATTGATAGTGGCATGGACTAAAAAATATCAATTTTAATTTTATTGTATAAATTAATTGAGTTGGTCGACCTCTTCTATTATTTAGAATAGTACAACAACAAATAAACGAGACAGGAATCAATTGAAACAGTTCTTTAACAATGCAATTTTTAAAATGCTTATAAAATGCTGTAAAATTTAATTTTTTAGTTATGTCACTATCGCTATTCAGGAGTAATATAGAAATCTCTCAATGATCGAACGTAATACGCAATAGAGGGTTAAGTGACCGAAATCCTTTCAAAAGTACAAAGGGAAAGTGATGAGATTTTTCATCAGAGTTGGGCAGAATTTATTTTCAAACAACAAATGACGAATAAAAGCTCTGTGCAACAGTTTATTCGCAACATTTATTCGACTAAACAGTTACACATGGAAGCCTCTATTCGTCCACCGTAAAACATAATTTGATTTCACAATCGGATCATAATCAGTATCAAACAAATAACATATAGAAAAATATCGATCTTTAATTCCTTACTTGAAGTATCTTATCCAGATAAAAATCTTTGCCCATCTCTGCATTCAAAATTTATCGAGGGTCTGTCTCATTCAAATCGAAAGTCCGAATTCGCAAGCTCCTAAAGAAACCACGATAAAACGTGAGAATTCTAAGCAATCACGGAGAATATCGGACGATAACAATGTCATCATGAACATTGAAATGATAGCACTTAATCGCGAGGTATCGTGTGAAGTAATCGCGATCGCACGAAGCAGGACTCAACGACAAATGAAAAAGAAACAGGTTGATGCCCGATTTCTTGCTATTATTATTTTTTTTTTTTGCTTTTTTCTTTGTTTTGAACGTTCGATTTGCTTCTTATTTTACGTTTACTTTTATTTGTTCTTTATTTCGGGCATACTATCGGCGATTCGATTTCGAAGAATCAGCTACTCTCCGTTGTTCTCCTTAATTCTTGGTCTCCTCCTGGCCAGGAGTCCCCACTTCCTGGCGCACCTTGTGACCCCGGAAGCTCGCTTGGATTTTCGTCGCCGCTTTGTGCAGATCAGGATCCGTGAGATCGATGCCCTCCAGCTCGTTCATGGCGTCCTTTGCCTGAAACAACAGATTGCAACGGCTACGTGTAGATTTGTAGTTGCGAACTATGTCGGTGGGCTACGCGAATAGTGTTTGCCAACCACCACGGGCTAATTTAACCGTATGTGTGTGTTCGCGTTACGGTTCATGCCACGACGAAATTACGTTCAGTAGTTGCGTGATATAAACGGTTTTCTAAAAAGGGTTTCGGGACTTTGTTAATAAAGTACAAGTGAGTTAGCGCAGTCGTGGTAAGACACACATTTCTGTTTCGTTGCTCTTGTTTTCATTGCTACCAAATCATAAACATATTATTTTTGTTTTTTAGACGATTAAATAATGTTGTTTGTTTGAGTAGAAATTATTTATATTGTGCACTTTTCTTTGTAATTAATTCTAAACTCCCATCCAGTATTAACACATTCGCGACCGGCAGACGTTTTACGTTTCTAATACCGAGTAGGTACTGACGAAAATAATAAAATTCTGAAGCTGGACATCGCAAATTTGTATCGTTAAGGCGAAGATAAAAATTACAAAATATGTTTTGAAATATCAATGTTGTAAATATGTAGTACATAAAATAAAAAAATTGTCATAATTTGGAATAGAAACCAGGAATAGAGTTTGAAGTTACGAGAATTCACGTCAGTGCTCGCGAATGTGTTAATATATAGAAAGCATATGTGCATTATTTCATTATTCAGAAATAAATACATTAAAGAGAATCTGAAGTTAAAAAGACGTTTATTCCATATGAATTATGCCTGTTTATACTGTATTAAATTATGACATATATTTGTAGATGGAAATCTTAAAAGTGTTTAAATATAATTTTGGAAATTTACTTGTTCATAAATCATTTGTTTTATAGATAATAAAATAATTGTATGTGCTCAAGTAGAAATTGTTTATATTATGCACTTTTCTCTGTAACGAATTTTCAAGAAATAATGTGATCTGTTCGAGGGCATTTATCGATCAACTTGCTTCGCAAAACGAACAGTCGAAGTGTATAATATCGCTTCATAGTAGTCTTGGAGTCCCAAGCTACGTGGTTCCAGTTTCGTTGGAATTCGAAGTACCGCCGGACGAGATATCGTGTTTCGTACTACTGAATTTTTCCTCCTCTTTTTCTTCCTCGTGAATATGTTTTACTATGCTGGATGCTGCATCGCTGAAGCACCAAATTTTTACTTACAAAATATCTCATCTTACTAAACGTCATATTCTGAATAAATGTTCAATTTTCATTCTAAGGGAGAGCGAAATTTAAATTCTTTTCAAGCTACAAGATTGCTGTTCCTTGTAAAAGAATCTTATAAATCGTAGATTGAAATGGTATATTAAAAGCCGCATATTTAACGCATTTTGTTAGTAGATTTATTGCATATTTTACGTATTACATTTGGTAACACGTTAAATTTATTGTAGTATCGCGCCCTGCATACCCAAGAATAAGAAGTCAAACAAAAATACGAATTGTAGGGTGCGGGATTGGTCGTGTAGGAAAAGTTGTCGATTGTGGATTCGAGGATAGTGGGTTCGAATATCCGTGTCTTATTTTTCTTAGAATGCAAGATGCAATCTAAATTGTTTAATAAATGGCGAATAAAGTATCAATTTGAAGTGGAGAATGCTACGTTATAGAGAATGCTAAGTATTTTAATATACAATACACTACAGTCATTTAAAGGATTCTAAATGAAGTTCACACTGAAAATTGAAATTGCAATTTCAATTTGCATATTTAGACAATTCATGCATGAACAATTAATATGAACGATTTTAACGAATAATACAATTTTGAGGATACTGATGAAAATATATGTTTCTTTGATATTCAATATCACGTAACTTGAACAAGAGAAGCTACTTATTTCAATTTTAACAAAAACAGGAAATTGTCTTATGTTTGTGGATAGTGAAGTCGAAAAACAAAAGATTAATGTACTTTGGGTGTTTCTCATTTTCATGTTGTTTTGTTTTCCTATTCATTCTGTTAATTATTTTTCCTTATGTACTTTTCCTGGATATAAGTTACTTTTCTAACAATAAGATGATGGTTATTCTTTGGTTTGATCTCTAATAATAACAACTGTACATTGTTTATATTAGTATACATTTCCAAGTACCAGTATCCTGCTTACATTTCGCGTAATTTAAACATAAATCATCTACACTGGTGGACATAATTATAAGACACCCCGACGAATATTGGTTTAGGTACTTAATAACGTAGGTATATTAAAATACACTTTGTCAAAAGAAAATGGTTTATTTTTTAATAAGAACTTCATAAATTTTGCGAAAAATGATAAAACATTTCTAATTTATTCAAAAATAATACAATTTCGATTGGACATAATTATAAGACACTGTTTAAAATAAAAAGAGAATGAACAAAAGTTCTGAAAATTTATACACATTTTGAAGTACTAATAATGTGTAGAGCATCCTTTATTTTGAACAATTTCGATCATTCGTTTCGGCAGACTTTTAAATAAATGTTTTATATTCTTTTGATCTAAGTCTTCCCAACCTTTCAGAATTACTACTTTCAAATCATTAAGACTATTATATTGTTTGTCACCTTCGTATACTCTTCTATGTAACTGACCCCAAACATTTTCTATAATATTGAGATCCGAAGATCGTGCTGGTCAATCTCCATACATAGAATTGGTATACTTTGAGCTTGAAAATAATTTTTTACAACTTTAGCTGTATGAACAGCTGCATTGTCCTGCTGGAATATGAACTTTTCACCAGCCATTCTTTCAGCATGATTCTGAATCTGCTCTTGTACTAGTTTTAAATAATCAGTAGCTTTCATTCTGTTATCAATGAACTTGATTTCGGTCTTCCCATTATACCCGATGCCTGCCCATAACATCACAGATCCTCCACCACATTGACGGCGACTTAAAATTCTTGCTTCTTTTCGTAAATCGTGAAAATAATATTTCCAACCATCGAGTCCATCTAAATTCATTTTCTTTTCATCAGTAAAAATCACTTTCCGTCATTTTTTTGTCCACTGTAGATGATTTAGAGCAAAATCCAGTCGACGCTGTTTGTGTACTATCGACAAAGGTGGTTTAACAGCAAATTTTTTTCGTTTCAGATGCTGTGTCTTTTGTATAACTCTTTTTACAGTCTTTACAGATACTTTTAATCCACATTCTACTCAAATTTAGCTAGTCGTAAGAGCTGAATTTGTTGCACACCTTAAAACTGCTCTTTTATCTCTTAAAGTAAGGGATGATTGTCTTCCAGATCTCTTCTTTTTTCCGTAACTTTTTGTATTATTTAAAAAATTACGAATTACACACCTACTTCTTTTCATTTTTCGTGACATTTGTTTTAAATTCTCTCCTTTTGCTCTTCTTTGAAAGATTTCTATTTTTTCCTCTTCAGTTGGAACTTTACCACGTGGCATGATTTATACTAAGAAAATCACTATAATAGAGAATTCGCAGTACGAAACACACGAATACATTTAGACTCAACGACTGTCTGTAATCGACTAACATTAATGTCTTATAATTTTGTCCTATAGATGAAACCAAACATTACAATTCTTGGAAATGCTTCGACGCTTTGTGTTTGTTTACATTGTGATGAAGTTCGCGAATAGTATTCTTTTAATTCCATCATCATTTACGTTACATGCATAAGCTTATACATATTTTTTTTTTAAATAAATGGGATGTCGTATAATTATATTCATCAGTGTATTGTTCACAGAATAATTATTTTTCTGTCGATTCAACGATCTTCGAATATAATATAATATGCCCAAATCATATTTATATCAATTTTGAGAAATACAGTATCAAACATGGAACTCGATAAATTGATTGCGTATAAAACAACGTATCCACTTATTTAATTGAACGTGGAAGTCGAACAGTGAAAAGAACGTCAGGGGCGGCGCGACGCCTTGGTCACGTCGCGTTCCTCGCGATTATGCGCGCAATTATTGTCACACCGGCTATTTTTACGCTGTATTATAACGAAGTGGCCCTGACGTCACGGCATGAGGTCTAGTAACAAGGGCTCGAGACGTTCTCGAAACGAAGGAAAAAAGGAGCCACCACATGCAAAAGAGGTTTATAAACATGTAAATTGCAATTACGCGCGAACGTATTTGCATTCGACCCCCGGTGCCGACTTTCCTTCTCCTTCGACCTGGCATTAACCGTGCCCCTCTATCCACTTTCATGCACCCCGGCCGAGTGTTCGTGTGAGAAGGCTTTCCGTGTCGTCGGTACTTTCGACGAGCCCGAGTGCTTGCACAAAGGTATGCGAACGTTCGTGTTCGAGTATTATTCGTCACCGCTCGGATCGTGAGTCAGTTTGATAGCCCGATGTTGGATGGTATAAAGACTCGGGGCAATATAAAGGGGCCGGGCCACGGGGCTCGCAGGGAATTGTCACTGATAACGGCCTTAATCACGAATAACGTACCGCGGTTTGGATTTTTTTTATCTTCTCGCTTTTACTCCATCGGCGAATTTAAAGCGGTTAATTCTCGCGTTAAGCATGAAATCGCCGGTATCAAGATCCGCGTCTCGCGAAGAAACTCCGCTTGAAATATGCACGTTCGTAAAGATCTTCGCGAAGATTGCGATGGAACGGTGTTAATTGCAGCCACTTATGCCTGAAGACGCGAACGACGAATGAAAAAACCGATACACGGCCAGGGTTTGTTGGAATTGATCTCTAAGCTTTAATTGGTCGCTTTTTGCATTCGAGGTTAGAGATTTTTCAAGATAAAGTACGTATATTACAGAAATTAGGGGAAGTTTAAGTCATCGTTTTCCTGATTTTCTATTGGTGCAATGGTGAACAAATTTGTTATACTAGGAGATTTTATTGGTGAAGTAGTCTGGATCGTTTCATGTCAAATCCATGATGGTATAAACTTGAGGTCAGGGACTTTGAAGAAATTAGAGTATGCTATGGTTCACGTGTAATTAGGGGAAGTTTAAACCGTAATTTTATTGGTTTCGTGTTTGTTTAATGAGAAAGAAGCCGTTACTTTAGAAGATTTTATTGGGGAATGTTTCTGAGTCGTTCCATGTCAACTCTATGATGGTATGAACTTGAGGTCAGGGACTTTGAAGAAATTTGAGGAAGTAATTAGCGGAAGTTTAAGTCATCGTTTTGCTGGTTTGTTTAATAAGAAAGAACCTGTTAAATAACTAGAATTTGTTGAAAATGTTCTGAGTCGTTTCACTTCAAATGTATCATAGTATAAACTCGAAGTAAGGGTTTTGAAGAAATTGGAGTGTGTTATAGTTCATATGTAATTACGCGAAGTTTAAGCCATCGTTTTACTAGTTTTGTATTTATTTACTGACGACATTACTGTAGGAGATACTGTTGGTAAAAGTTTCTCGGTTATTTCACGTCGAACTCATTATATTATGAACACGAGGTAAAATTAGAAAAAAGTATAACCCATCATTTTGTTGATTATATATTTCTATAATGATGAAGATATGAGTAAAAAAATAAAAGATATAAAAATAGGAGGTAGATATAGATAAAAGAATAAACATTGTTTTCCAATTACACAATGATATTCTATATTATTTTTTAACAAGATGTCAACATCACATTTACTAACACCATGCATATGTACACGAGCAAAAGAACATCATAAACTTATAAAATTTTTATGAGGATTGTTTCCTTCCGCCTAAGTAAAATAAAGGACTTCCTTCTAAAAACTAAACCTTCCTTTTTGAAAAATTTTTCAGATTGATATGAGAAGTACGTGATCTTGAAAAAAGAAACTTTAAAGAAAGAATAACGTTTGTTTCTTATCGATATAAGAGAAAGCGCGAAAGTAATCAATTAGTACTTTCCCCATGTCAGGATTGCATGCTTGTGGAGGGTGGGAGGGTGGAGGTGGTCGTGAATTAGGTTAAGCTGTGTTTAGCCGACAAATCGGGGAGAGTCAGTTAACGCGTAGAAGTAACGGTGAAGTTCCAAAGCTGCAAAAAGCTTTACGAAGAGAATCAGGTTTCAATTTGCAAGTGAAATTAGTGGCCGTTGTAATTTGAGTCGAGGAACAATTTATCCAAACGAAACGTGTATCCTGATTAACGAGATTTTCTTGCAGTTCTTATCATATTTTAATCATATTTATCCTCCTCGGTCCAACTGTTACACTAAACTCGAAATACAAAGAACACATCATAAATACGTGAATTGTTTGTAATTTCAATCAAATATGTTTCAATCGATCTATTGAATGTGTAATTTCTTTTCTATATATTTTTGAATTTGTTTAATACCACAGTTGCAACATGCATATTTAGGAATAATATTTTTATGTGTTTGTCTTTACAGTGGAACATTTTCCTAGCTTAGAGGATGGTTACTTTATACCGTGCTTTGTATCATAAATAAAGAACAAATGTCTTTTAATATTTACACGCTTCAATTACCACTACATATTTAAAGAATTCATTATAATATATTTATTTTATTTTATAATTAATATGCCTATATATTTACTTATACATATATAAATTTCTTTATCACCTTCTAATGTAGAGTTCACTTCATTTCAATGAATTTGTTTTAATTTTATTTTACATTCACGCAGTCGACGCAACGAGTAAAAGCTATTACGTAATTAAACGAAAATACACATGTTCACTTAATTCGTGTAAATAAGTATTCAAGTAATCTGTTAATTTATCCTAAAAATGTTCTTCTAACTCCACCCGAAGTCGGGAGAATTCATTTAACCGAAGAAGTCATTTTCAGATTTGTATCGCGTTAATATTAATGCTACGAAATAGCCACGAGAACTCCGAACCCATTTTGGAGATAGTTGTTATGCAAACGACCATTCTCTCGTGGAAGACTATCTAAAGCAATCTCGAATTCCTTGATGGGTTTTATTAGATGGTTCAAGAAACCGACCAGAATGGTGGATACGCTGTGAATTGTAAATGCATCCTGAACGATGATATGAAAATATGAAGGAAAGAAAAGAATCGTGAATTAAAATAAACTCGAAATGGTTCTTCCCTTTGGTCGAGATTCGTGTGAACTCAACAGGATTTACGTCAACATAATGACAAATGTAATTGGGTTGGTTATGAGAACAAATACTTCAAATATTATATGAATAAACTTTGGATGTTTATGCATTTAGAGCAAGTGAATATGGGGAAATGTATGGGGATGTGCAAAAGTCCAAAAATATATAAAATATCAACTATAACATACATGTTACACTGTTTAACAGATAAACTTCGATTAAACGCATACGTTTTTTTAATTCGGAATTCTTTATCTGTATCTCTTAAAATTTAATTTTCCATAAATATCTGTGCACTTTATATGATTATGTTGGCATTTCAGTAAATAATATGGCTTCAGGTATAGGTACATGATTCTAATGAAAACTGCAAAAAATGAAACTGGTTATGAAGAAAAATTTTAGATCTTTATTACTTTATTACTGCTTGGTAAGTAGTAGATTGCGGATTTTTATGCATATATAAGGAATTTGAATGTACAAGACACCACAAAATGCCCACAGCATGCAAGAATATAAAAAATATTGAGAGTAAAGTTCATATCATAATATATGTACTTTCATATTGTAATATGAGTATATATATACATATGTATATATAACTTTACTCTCAATATTTTTTTATTATTTTTATATATATACATAAGTTCATATTATAATATTATATATAGTATATATAGTATAGTTATATATAATATTATATGTATATAGTGAAGTAGTTCCTGCATGCATCTCTATGTGGCGCCGTAGCAGTCCGGTGCTAATATGGTGTGAAACACCATATGCTTTTTTCTCTTATGTTATGTAACCTTTTATTGTATAAGTCTGTGATTAAATATATTATGTATATCGTGTCCGTAAGCTTTTTCATTTAATATACATATATACCCATTACATATAGTATATATAAGTTCATATTATAATATTTATAGAGTAAAATAAATTCCTATTTAGGTTCAATTTTTGTAGGTACGTTTGCCAAGATTTTATTTTACATAAAGATCCGCAGTCAAGTAATTAGCGACGGATTTATTTGGATTCTTGTTTGATTAGTGGTACTGTATACTACTGTAGAGTTTAGTGTCCTAGTTTTACATCTTGTAACACGAATATACTAAAATCCGGACACAGAATGCAGGAAATGACCAAGTCCCTAGAAACTTTCATATTTTAAATAATTATTCCATAAATTTTTACATCATCCTAACTCTATCATTTTTTAGCAATATTTCCATAGATTGTTTGTTAAACACACTAAAGGAAGCCTATAACACAAAGTAAAAAAATTACCAACTAAAAGAGTATCATCGGAGATGAGATGCGTGATAAAAGCTCGAAAGTAGGCATTAAAATTTCAAAAGCTTCAAGCTAGCAAAAGTCGTTACTTAAGATCACATCCTGCGTTTGCAGATCCAATGCCCCGGAGCCGTGTTAATGGTCGAATGATCATACGACTCTACAAGGGTGCTTGGCTTCCGCCGGTAAGGTACAGCGTCCAATTAGTTCTGTTTAATTAATTTCGCGGCCTTCCGATTACTAGGTGGCATGAACGTTGAATTATTCACGCAGAGTTCGCGCGAAAGTGAGGGAATATCGAGCAACATTCGCTACAGAACCCGTGTTTATATCAATTTCATTAATCGACTTTAAAAAAGGAGAAGGGTAGGGCTGTATTTCGGGTTCTATGTTCACGCATAACTTTGTAATGGCTAAACCTATCAAAAAGAGTGTTGTTTGTTTGAAAGAGAATATTTCCCTGATGTTTAGTTCTTCCTAAAACTTTATTTACTGGTGGGACTTATAAGTCTCCTCAATGTTCTCACGGTACTGTATTAATTAAACGCTTTGAAACATATTGCGACTTTCAAGTCCACTTCTATGAAGTTCGTTTTTAATTGTTAGGCGACAGCATAAGCTTTTTTCTTTTGGAAGCTTGTTAGAGACAACTCTATAAGATGATATAAGAGCAAGACGAACGACTAGATTTTAAAAACTTTTGAGAAATTCAGTAAATAAAGGGGTAAA
The DNA here is from genome assembly GCF_026225885.1 of Hylaeus anthracinus. Classification (NCBI taxonomy): domain Eukaryota; kingdom Metazoa; phylum Arthropoda; class Insecta; order Hymenoptera; family Colletidae; genus Hylaeus; species Hylaeus anthracinus. The sequence goes on along the minus strand of NW_026534348.1, from coordinate 21,257,275 downwards.
GTGTTCGTTTCATGTTAATGTTTTGTAATCTTTGTTTTATAAACAGTGTGTAGGAAATCAGTCACACGATTTTTCCGACAGTTACGATAATGTGACAAATGAATGTTTCCAACAAAAGTTAATCAGTATTTAATCAGCAAGAAATTACAAATTGATGTTCTAGTAACTAGAATGTAGATAATAAAAAACTTTTTTAACCAAATTTAACCAACTTCTTCGATGGCGAGGCGAATGGTAAATCAACACCAGGCGTTTCGCTCTTCAAAACAATATTTCATAGTTTTTACCGTGTGCGACTGCTGCGCGTAGGATTTACTTTCAGAAAATTGATTTGTCGTATTTTGTTAAAACAAACAATCCACGGTTGTCATGTGGATGTACTGACTGGGTCATATAGCGTGAAAAAGTGGTAGTCACTCTTTCTGTAAATATTGATTCAAAATGGAATAGTTTTGGGTTTTGAACATGAGATAGGCTTTCTTGGGATACATGTTGAATACTATCAATACAATAGCAAATAAAAGGAACAATATTGATGATGCATGGGAAGAAACAGTTTATAATTTGTTTAGCACCTAAATTATACGTACTATGTATATAGATTTCTATGTAGATTGTTTCTACTTAAGCAGTAAAGCTTCCACAATAAAAATAGTAATGAAGGCAAAAAGCTATAAACTTGATGAATCGGTTAAAAATGTTCACAACTTATTTGTTTCGTGGCAATCTCGCGTCGATCGATTGCCCGTCACGATAATTCAACGCGGATTGAATTCCTCGGCCGAGGTTGTAAATCTCGGGCTATCCCTCGGACTCGTTGTCTTACCGCAACGCGTTGTTTCCGTAAATTAATGCGTAAACACATGTTTCGACAATAACTTTGTTTTGACTTTCGAATTGACTATGCGAGTGACTGTTCGACGTATGTTTTCGAAATTGTCTATTCGGCGTTCGTTTTCGAAGTGACGACTCGCTGTCGTCTTGACTCCCGCGACGGTGTTGGAATCTCAGGTCACACGCTGATTGGTTTTCGCAAAATTGGAAAATTACCAATCAGCGTGTCCCCGTGTGCATTGGGCCCACCTTTTCTAGCTCCTTTAGAGCATCTTCGTTTAGGAAGGGTGGGAACCTCGGTCGGTAGCGGGAGGACCCCGAAGTCCGGCGATGCCGGGGCCTTTCCTCCAGGTGAACATGTGGCGTACCGAAAGTACCGTTGGGTCCGAACGTGACCGTGCCAAAGCCACCCTTCGGAAAGACCGAGTTTATGACAGGAAAGCGGCCGTTGAGGACGAAGCAAATTGAAACTTTAACGTTATGGTAGGGTCATCGACTAAAATAAATTACTAAAACGACTCGAAATGTCGACTCAAAAACGGCTATTTGACGGTCCCGTCATAAACAGACTTTCGAAATCCTCGACCAGATGGTCCGTGGAACGGAACATTATTAAAAGGTTAGATTAGGTGTAATGATTGTGGGTTACATTTTCACGTGAGCAGTAAATCATAGGCAGTGAAAATGAAAATGAAGAATAGAAACAATATTTTTAATAAAGCAATATAAAATATTTACAACCTATTAAAAGCTCAGATTCTGCTTAGTGATTGTAGGTTACGTTCGCACGTATGTAGTAAAATATAAGCAGTAAAAATAATCTTGAAGGAAAACAAGTCCTTTGGTTAATCAGTTAAACGTATTCACGAACTGTAAAAAGCACTAACTGTGTGGAAAGATTGTAGATTGTGTTCATATAAAGATGAAAAATTACAGGAGAATGAAATTAAAAATATAATTGATAATACTGAATTGGAGTGACAAAAAGAAAAACGTCTACGATAATGAAATAAGGCTGAAGTATATTATGATTTATTATTTTAAATAACAGAAAATAATGAAGTTTTGATAATTAATTTTTTAACTCTGAATCACAAATACAGATCAAAATGTGTTGAATTATTAATTTGAGAGAATATGCGAAAATCATAAATGTTATCACATTTTCATTTATTGTAAAAGATAGAGAAAAAGCTGAAAGAACTTTCTTATCTAGAATTTATTTGATTTTAAAATGTACTTTAATAATTTGTTTAAATTTTTTCAAATTTCGAATGTATGTATGATAGAAGAAGAAAACAATATACAACAGTTGACTATCATTGTCCATCAATCATGTTTGCTTAAAAATTTGAGATGAGAGTGCAGAATCAAATATGAAATTTCATTCGAATATCTACAGGCATTTTTTTCATAAAATTGTGCTAAAAAATATATGCTAGTTAAGCATTAAAACCAAATTATGTAAAATAAACCAGAAAGAAAGTTAATTTATAAATTCAATTATTGCTCTTAAATCTTCCTAGACCCTTACTAATTTAGTAAAGAATGTTAAAAAAACGAATTTGTATCCTCCACCAATCAGAAATGATAGTTTACTTCGAATTAAGAAATAAAAGAAAACAAATTGGCATGCACGCCAATGGCCAGTACAGAAAAGCTGATAGTTACGCCAATGAATGTTGCCGAGTTCATCCAAGAAAAAGAAAAAAACTGTTACTACGAGTTACGCTAGACGGATATGTCTCGAGGTCCAATTATTTCTCGGAATCGCGTACGCACTTCCAAATATTTACGTAGATCGCAAGGGCAAGCTTTCATTCGTAACGCTATCGACGAAATCAGTAACTTTGAACTGCTGTAGCTCAGCGTGGAATCGGCGGATCAAATTCAAACAAAATTTAAATTGAAGACCGGAATTTCTCCTATTTAGTAAATATGTATTGTTGTGTTAGATATTCTTAAACACTTGTTTTCTTTATCGTTGCACTCAACATGAAATATAATTACGGTTCAATAGTTGACATGTAATGTACTGCTGATTGTCATGGAGTGTGAAATATTAAAATTTGTTTATTAATTTGTTTGAGTAGTAAATAGTCCTAGTATATTATTAAAGAACAATCAAAGCACGAAATTCTATAAAATGCGCATCAACAAATAGAAATGCATTCATTGGCAGTGGTTAATTCAAAAGCATTAAACTTCAGAAGATTATAATTGGTAAGTCAATGAATTTACTTTCTTAATTTGTTTCAAAAGAGTTTAAGGGAACTTCATACACGATGATGACATGCAAAGACAAATGAAATAACTATAAAAATGACCACTACTTGACAATTATTAGATGTAGGCATTAATTCTGTGTCTATACATTTACATAATTATTTATAACATTAATTTGTACAGACTATTATATTTACTGGCCAATTTGTTATGTTAGAGTACAAACCTTAATTCCAATAAAACACACAGATTGCTTTGACATTTGATATTATAACTACATGTGCTCTGTTGGAATCCGTGACTAAGGAAAAAGTTAAAAGTTATATGATTTTTCGTTATAAATAAATGGTAAGTTTACTTTAAAAATGCACAGAATTAATTTCGACATCTAAACATAAAATTTATTTTAGGGTGGTCAGAAACCATACAGTGGATGTAGAAAGTATTCGTACACCGATCAATTTCCAAAAAAACTATGTAAATTTGTAATTTATTAACTTATTTTTTATAAACCATGACATTCTACATATTCTCGGAAATCTATAGAATAGATAGATTACAAAAAAAAAATAGCTATTTATGTAAGTTGGGATTATTAATAAGAAAAACCAATCAATCGATAGAAATGTTGAAGCAATAAGTATTCGCACAACTGTTTAATTTTTAAAACTTCATTAAAAAAAAAGAAATTTACATTAATTTGCAAGTATATAATACTTCTTTCGTGGGATTTCCTTTTAATTTTATAATTATTGCGACTCTTCTAAGCGTTAAATTAACTAAATTATTAGTTATTCGAAGCGGGATCTTTTTCCATTCCTCTATTAGAACCTTTTTTAAAAGTACTTTCCTCGAAATTTGATGTTTTCTAATTCGTACGAAGCAATAAACTAATGTGTTTACGTTACAAACTCTACTGTAAATGGTTCGTCATAAGAATTTTATACTTTTACCCACTTTTCGCATTTTTTTGTTAATTTCACAAATTATATTAACTAGTAAATGTTGTTTGGACTATATCTATCTTAGAGACTTCCAAGAATATGTAAAATATCATTAATTATAAAAAAAGAAGTTAAGAAACTACAATTCCACACAAAAGTTTTTTGGGAAATTGATGGGTGTACGAATACATTCTACACCCACTGTAAATATTGGGCCATACAGTGTTTGTTTAGAATAAACAACCGCTTTTAGTTATTAAACAATTATTTATGGTGCCAAACGGTTTCGATATCGTTGTAGGCCCTCTTCAGTCAGATTATTGGTTGATGTTGATAAACAATATGTTCTTGTATAGATAATTTCACACAAAAGTTTTTTGGGAAATTGATCGGTGTACGAATACATTCTACACCCACTGCATAAAAATTATTTACGCCATGAAAATTTAAGAGGAAATAGAGTTACGTTACATTCATCGTAATCAGTATGAGATGGAGACGGCAGGTAGTCGAACGAAGGTAGGACGAAAGCTTATCAACAACAATTTTCCACGACGCTGGCATTAATTATTCGCGTTCTCGTAGGCGTGCATGTGTGGGCGTGCACGTGCGGAAGGAACGTCGGGTACGAGCCTAATAATTTTCCACCGACGAGGGAATCGCCTGCGGGCCGCGAAACTTTGTTCCGGGCTGTCTTACTTCGTGCGACCCTTTGATTACCAATTAGTCGGAAGTTTAACTCTTCCAGCCAATAAGTCAGCCGACCACGCTCGACAGCCGACGGTATAGTGAGATCCGTTGAAATTTAGCTCGCAAGCTTTCAAGAAAATTCAGGTGAATTAACTTCCACGGCTTGCGACAAACGAGTTAGGAGAAATCCTTACAATTGGTCGGACATTAATCCTTACAATAGCGTAGTTAGCGTTCTTCGTCGAATCGTTGGCCATTCAAGGGGAAAATTAACTAGTTTCTTTACATAACTTATTATACGTATATAAATCTGCATACTTTGAATTAATTTTGTCACAAGGTATTTTTTAATGAAGCTACATATGTTATCAATGTCAGTTTCTTTTTTAATTCTGTATAATTCGTACCATCTGTATTTTACTATAAAACAAAACTCTAAATTTCCTATTGAAAAAACAGTGTTTAACTTCAATTAATTTTGTTACGGTATATTCAATAGAGGGATGTAATCAATGAGAGTTTCTTTTCTAATAAATATTACATTTTACAGTATATGGTCAATAAATATGCAAAAAATATATATATTATTTATACTTTACTTTTTATTTTATTTGATTATAAACAATATTCTGAAGATGATCAAACCAGATAATTGAAAACATTTACACTATGAATGTATAATAGCTACTGAAATAGTATCATTACCAAAATTACGAGTATTAGATTTCAAAAGAGTTGCGATTCATAAAAATAAAATAACTCGAGTAAACTATTACATCGTATAGTAGAAAGCTAGACACAACGCTTTAGATTTAGCGTTTCGAGTAATTTTCCTTCATAATTTCTTAATTACCATGAAATCATTAAGAGATTTTCAGCCCTTATTAATATACACATTTTCAGTTCAAAAAATCCATTAGTATTAATTCTTTATCATGATTATGTGTACAATAAGATCCGTAAATTCCAAAGTAGATCTTAATACTATAAGTACAGTCAGTGTAATAAGTATTCGTACAGCGACCATTTATTTTAATATGGTTGCTGTACGAATACTTATTACACTGACTGTAGGTCTCATTTTTAACGATCTTTCATGAAAGCAAAAGTGTCTTGCGTTATAGTATAAACATTTCTTAAATATTTTATAAAAGCAAGAAATTCATTTTCAATTAATTCCTCATGCTTCTACAGAATCTATTCGGAGTTTTTGAAGGGAAATTGGATGTTCGTAAGGAGCTTGCCAAGCTCGGCTTAGTACTGGGTATAAAAAAGAAACGTGGATTTATTACAATTCATAAAAGGAGATTTAAGGATTTAAAGCTGAACGCGTTTCTAAGAATCCTTAAAGAAGGTATCGTACACTAAAACGCTGCGTGATATAGCGTTTACTGACGTCAATCCAAGAGGAATAATATTCACTTGAATAAGATAGGACATTGCACCCTAAACAATTTGATATAAGTGAAACGATTTAAATTTAATGCTCCATAAAATGCTGTTGTATTAGATAATTCATATGTGTTTGGACGAGCCTGGAAACAATGACATATTAGCATTCAAATTTATATTGTTCTGCAATATTCCATACAATATATATTAATTGTTAAAAAATACGCGAAAATTTTAACACAAACAAACGTAATTTTTGTTGCATCGATATTTCAACCTCAAATGTGAGTCCTCTTTGGTATTAGAAATTATTACATTATGCACTCTTTTCTATATTGGATTTTTAAAAATTCCCATTTAATATTAATATATAGATTTCATGTGTATTATTTCATTATTTAGAAACGCGCATTAACCAAAAGCATTTGCCCACACCGTAAACGTAACATACTGTACGATTTTAATTAATTTTACAGTTGGAATAAGCAAATTTTAATTTACTTTGATATAAATGAAAAATTGTATACAATTTATTTAAAAATGCAATTTGGTCGTGAAACTAGTAAAATGAAGCGCAGAAAGGAATGAATTAATATTCAAACTCGATATAAAACATTTTTGTATTTCACTACTCTTATTGACAAGGGAATATTTCCTTTCTTGCGCCAACGATATTGGGGAAACAGAAAAAAAGATCATATATGTTTCATTATTTAAAGTATATCACTGTAGGTTTCCGGTGGTTTTAAGAATTTTGTTTTTTAATAACAAAATACACCTGTCAGCGTACTCGTGGACACATATACGACATCATATTTTACATTCAATTGTAATCATTTGCACCTTCATTTAAAATAAAAAAAAGGCGGATATATTTACTAAGAAAATCGTAAAATCCTTTTAGGAAAATCCTTTATTATAATGAATTAAAATTAGTAATCCCAGCTTTGAAATTGATCAAATACGTAAAACATGTTACACATACAACGGATACTTCTGCGAGTAAATGCGCGTGCAACATTGCACATGCTTCCAACAATTTTAAACATAAAATATTTCTTCCAAGCTGAGAGTTAGCGATGAAAGTTCTGCTGGAAAATTTCCAAGCTTTCCTACAAGCCGAATACTTCTTGTTTCGCGTAAAGAAATATTCCTCTTGGACTTCTCTTTTAATTCCTTCCGTATTTAATACACATGAGAGAAATGCTTACGTTTCTCGGAATGCGGGCTTATATTTTATCAAAATACCAGCTATGCCCGAGGAAATAAAAATTTCCCTTTATGCGCCACTTACGTCTCTGTACTTTCGCTATGCTCTCTCGCCGCATCCTTGTTGCATTTTTATGCGAAACCTTTATTGCTACATGCTCGAGTACGCATACAAGAGAAGTTTGGCAATTGACACATGCCAAATAATTTGACTTTTTTGCAGAAATACAGTTCATGGAAACCTGATCACAATATCATTTTTCATTTTGGCCTAAAAACAGTTTTAAGGGTGGAAACATCTCTTCGAAATAATTCTGGTTATTTATATTTTTGCTAATATCTCTGAAACCATAAGCGATACATAATTTATTGGTTTTTAATATTCTACAACATTGTAGTAAAAAATAAAAAAAAAAGTTTCCTTTTAATAATATTTTCCCCACCATAAATCTTTTCACCACTCGTTGCATAAAAGTTGTATTGACAGCTTTGTGGACATTTTCATGCAGTACAACTTTCGTTTAACCAATTTTGTTCTATATGTTAACAAATCAGAGTTATTATGCACTATAGATGTGTATCCTGAAAAAATCATAACTCGTGATCGGATAAACGGATTTCAATTAACAGAACGGGAAACTGCGTAAAGTTAAGTGAAGAGTTTCTAAAAAATATAGATCTATCGAAAAAGGCGATATTTAATTTCTTTTTTAATTGTTTTTCAACCATTTTCAAGGGGCCCGTCAATTTTGGTCAAAATTTAAAATTATCTCTAAAAATAATTTTTCACTACCTCAGTCATAATGAAGTATATTTCGTTAAATAAGATATAAAAGCAATTTCTATTATTTCTGAGAAAAAAATTCCTAAAGAAAAGAAGAAAAATGGTTTGAAAATGAGCGGTCTGGCGAAAATATTCATTTCTCGAAAAAAAATATTTGACAACAATTTCATATTTCATCGAGATGTGCAACTTCTGTTTAACTCTCTATGGGCTGATGTAACTTTCAGGCTATATGGTAATACATATATCGACATTATACCAAATAATTTTCATTTCTCTACTAAAATGAAGTTTTAATTATATATTGTCTCTGAGATAACTTATAACAATATTGATAACGGTTGGCAACACCATCAACCTGAAATATCAAAGTAAATGGCTTGCAATTTGTTTGCAGAAAGGAAACATTGAGTCTATAAAGCCGGCGACTGACTTGCAACAGAACGCTGTAATGTAACTGCTCGGCACGAATTGTACAGTTCGGCACCAGTGTTACATTACAAGGTTGTTTTTGAAATCATGAATGCTCGCTTCGAACTCTCGGCTGAATTCTCTCTCAATGCTTCCTACTCAATTCAGTGACAACTAGACAATCAAAGATGTTCGTCAAAAAACCGACAGACTAGTGGAGCACGGTCGAGCGCGAAGCAAGAGCAAGAGCGGCTCGCTTCGTCGCTCGCTAGTCCATCCAGACAGCGAATGCTCGCGTTACATTACAATGTTCTGTTGCAAGTCAGTCGCCAACTTAAAGTCTTAAAATATTTTTTGCAAAATTCTCGGAATTGCCAGAAAAATCGTGCGCATTGTTACGATGAACAACCTGTATTTGGTTAAATTATACATTATTAAACGATCTAAAATTCTTTTCGTCATAAAATAAGGAACAAATAGTTACAAATTCTCTTCCAAAGCTCCGGTTTAAAATCTTCAAGATTTACGAGACGTTAAATAGCCTCGTGTTACAAATTTCTGTTTACTCACGTATAACATTACCGCATTGTTAGCTCTGGCACACATTACCAGCGAGCGTGAAAAGGTCAAAATCGTTGGCTTTCGTTTCAACTTTCTTTTCTGGAAAGCCCAGCGCGGAAAATCATTTATCTTGCTTTAACCGTTCGCGACGCGACGGGTCGTTAGGCTTTTGAAAAATATTTTAAAACCCTTGGTACGATACAAACGTTATCGCTCGAAGCTTCCACGTTTGAAGTAGAGAGAGAAAGAGAGAGAGAGAGAGAGAGAGAGAGAGAGAGAGAGAGAGAGAGAGAGAGAGA